>NW_006400289.1:142239-154938 GCF_000299155.1 Elephantulus edwardii
TGCTGCCTTTTGAAATCTTCTATTCAACTCTTTAGTATCTTGAATTCTTCCCTGTGCTTTGGCTTCTCTGTGCTCCAGTGCAATTTTCAGAGTATCTTCTGACATCCATTTTGGTCTTTTCTTCCTCTTCTGTCTTTGCAATGACCGTTTGCACTCTTCCTGGATGGTACCCTTGATATCCACCCACAACTCATCTGGCCTTCGCTCATTAGTTTATAAACCCTATGTAAAAGATAGTACTCTTGCATTTTTTCTCTCTTTCTTTCTGGAGAGAAGCCTTTTTGTTTGCATTATTGTCATAGTGATAGTGTAATCTTTTGAAAACAATTATTCAAAGAATCTCTATTCTCATTTTTCATGTTTCATCTCTTCCTACCTTTATGTAGATTATCAGAACTTACAAGTATTAGTTGTAACAAAGTCTACTGTGGCTGATGAGAACCCTACATTTGTCAAAGAAAAATTGTCCTCTGTTGTTTTCCAGTGGCTGAATTTTTAGAAGTGGATTATCAAACCTTTTTTTTTTTTACAGGACAGCCTTGATTAGATTAAAACCTCTAACTTTCTGAATAGCCCCATCATCACTAACCCCACCATCCAGGGATCATCATTAGGATGTAAACTTTGGGAAATCAGGTGATGTAAATGCTCTTAGCACTTAACATTTTGTAAGCATATAATTCTCTGCATTCATGCTTTCACAGGCAACATTTGTTAAGTCAATTTTGTTTCCAGACTGTAGTCTATTAATTTAAAAAGAATTTAAATTGATTGTGACAGCTTGTTTACAGCCTTATGTACTCTATGCTTAGCATCTCTTGTTTTTCTTCAGAACTTTAATCTGCTATTGAGACATTTTATAGTACTATGTTGTTTTTTTCCTCAATTTAGATTTTATTCAATCACATATTTTCTTTGGAGGAATGCACTCTTATCTCAGTCTTCAACATATTATGTTTCAAATATTATTAAAGGGTCATACTTACAAATAAAACAACAAGAAACCAAACCCATGATTACACAAAGAAAATCAATGTAAGTGAAAACAGTAAATCATAAATATTGGACCTATGCGGGCTGTAAAATGAAATAATTCAGAAATTAAAAATTAAATAATGGAAATAAACTCAAACATTGATGCTTGTTGTCCATCCTTCTTCCATGGAGCATCTGGTGGCCTTGAACTGTGTGCCTTCAGGATTGCAGAGTGGTTTCTTGCCATTATGCCACTGGCAGGGTTGGGTGGAGGGGGTGGACACAAGAAAGATGAGTCCTATAAGGGAAATAACAAATGAACTGTGTCAAGATAATCACTTATGGTTTCTAGAGCTAAAGATATACATTTCTTAATTCAAAAGACATAAATCCCTGAGCAAAATAACAGAATAAAGTCTAAATTCAGAGAAAAAACATCATAGTTCTATAAAATATCTCAATAGCAGAGAAAAGTTCTGAAGAGAAACAAGAGATGCTAAGCTTAGAGTACATGCTACTATTAATTAATTTAAACATTATAGTTTAATTATAAGATGCTTTAGTTGCATAGTGTATAATATGTCTGACTGTTATGGAAACGCTGAATTCACCCATCTCTCTATGGAAGAAAGGTGGACATTTTGCTCCATTCAAGATTTACAACCTCAGAAGCCTAGTGAATGATTGCTGGGAATGGAAACTGATACAAAACAGTGAATTTAGTTTTCAATTTAGTTTCACTGATGTGAAACATGACATGACATCACATCCGTTCTGATTCACAATGACTCTATGTTCAATAGATTGAAGTGTTGTTCAGTATTGCACCATCCTCACAATCTTTATTCTGCATAAACCCATTGTTGCAGTGATTGTGTCTATCTATCTATCTCCCTGAGGGTCTTCTTCTTTATTGACTCTCTATCTTCTAAGTATGATGTCTTTTTTCAAAGTCACCATTCTGACAACATGCAACCTTTCATCATTCTTATACAGAGCACATGATAGCTCCTCTTCTAAGAGAGGTTGGTTTGTTTTTTTGACAGTCCATACAATATGGACATAAAGAATGCATTTTAACAACACCATAATTCAAAGATATCAGTTCCTCTTTGAACTTCTTTTTTTGGGGGGCATCTAACTTTCACATGCCTATTGTTATTAGTACGTGCCTTTGAGTCAACTTTAACTCACATTGACATTATGAGCAACCCGATATGAATTGTACTCTGTCTTACACCTACTTTACATCTCTGTCTGCTTAAGTTCATGGATCAACCACTGTATCAATCCATCTTGTCGAAGACATTCCTCTTTTTCTCTTACTTCCACTTTTCCCAGCATTATGTGTTTTTTCCAAGGACTGGCCCCTTCTGACAACATGCCCAAAGAATGTGAAACATTTTTCACTATCCTTGCCTCCAAGGAGCTCTCTGATTGCACTTCCTCCAAGAAAAAAATAATTTGTTCTTTTTACAATCCATAAGATCTCTAGTAATCTTCTCTAACACTGCAATTCAAAGACATAAATTATTCTGTTATCCCTATTCATTGTACAATCTGTTTTTGTTATTTCAGAGCTGCTATCTTTTTTTTCTATCCAGATAGACACTTAAGTCCTCAAGTTGACACTGTTACTCCTCAATAATGTAGAGAAACCCTTGATTGCAGACTTTCCCAGTACAATATATCTGATATCATGAATGAACATAAGTTCAATACTTGCCCTTTGTATACTCTATTATATTCGTTGATACCGTGATTGTGGAAATAACTTCTGTGATGTGAGCGTGTATGTGTTCCCATTTACCTTCTCACTATTTTTCAATTTCAATCTGTATGTATGCATAGATGATGATGATGATGATGATGATTACTGTTATAAATTTGCACACATAAAACCCTTGATTTTCTTGACTTTGATGCTTATGTTTCTTCCAGTGCCTTCTTTTGCCTTGATCATTGGTGCGGAGTACTTTTTTGTTTGTTTTACCTTTTCCTTCAGAAAAATTAGTCATTAACTATTTTCTGTTTTGTTGTTGTTTTTGTTATGTGCCATTGAGTCGCCTGCAACTCCTAACAACCCTATGAACAACAGCCCTAAATCATGCTCTATCCTGTGACAATCTTACTGTCTCTGGTACACCTACCCCCATTACCCCAGTCACTAAATCAATCCACGTCATCAAGGGTCCACCATCCCAAGCATGATGTACCTCTCCAAGGACTGATCTTGCCTAGCAATATGTCCAAAGTATGTCAGATAAAGCTTTATAATCCTTGCTTCCAAGAAGCAATGTGGCTTTAACCTGCCCAGCACAGATTTGCTTGTCCTCTTAGTAGTCCATGGTATATTCAATACTCTTCTCCAGCACCACGATTCAAAGGCATCAATTCTCCTTCTATCATCCCTAGTCGTTGTCTAGCTTGCTGATACATAGCAAGTGATTGCAAAGACCATTGCCTGTATCAGACACACTTTAGTTTTTAGACTGATGTCATTGCTCTTCAGTACATTGGAGATGTCTCTGACAGCAGACTTTCCCAATACAATTTGTCTTTTCCTGGCTTCTGATACCAAGAGTGTTGATTGCAGAGCCAAGTAAACTGAAGATGTTGACAATCTCAATCTCTTCATCATCCATCACGATTCTGCCAATAGGCTCAGTGGTGAGAATCTTCGTTTTCTTGATATTGACATACTAGATATTGATGAGATAAGATGGACTGGCATGAGATATTTTGAGTCAGACAGTCATACAATCTACTATGCTGGAGATGAAAAGGTGAGGAAAAATGGGGTTGCTTTCATAGTTAAAAAAGTCATTTATAGGTGTGTCTTGAAAGAATATTGTGGGTGACAGGATAATATCCATACACGTATAAGGAAGCCCAGTGAATACCACCATCATTTAAATATATGCACGAACAACCACTGCCAATGAAGAGGAATTAGAAGATTTCTATGAACTTTTGCAGTCAGAGATAGATTGAACATGCAATCAAGAGGCATTATTAATAATGGGTGATGGAAGTGCAAAAGTTGGAAACAGAGAAGAAGGATCAGTAGTTGGAAAACATGGACTTGGTGATAGAAATGACGGCTGAGATAGACTAATAAAATTTTGCATAATCAACGACTTACTGCAAATATGATTTATAAAAAACATAAATATACACATGCATTTCACCTGGTGGTATGAATAGGAATCAGATGGATTACATCTGTGGAAATAATCACTGGAGTAGCTCAATATTAACTGTGAAAACTAGACCAGGTGCTGATTGTGGAACAGACCAACTACTCATATGCAAGTTCAAGACGATGTGGAGGAAAATTAAATCAAATCCACAGGAACCAAATTTTGACTTGAGTCTATCTCGTCTGAATTTCAAAACTACCTCAGAACCAGGTTTGAGGCCTTGAACACTAATGAGAAAAGATCTTTTGTTTAGTTATTAAAAATACCTTCTCTTTCCTCTCATGTTGATCTTCAAAGAACGTTTGTTTCTGTTTTCAAACCATTTCTTGACTTCTTACAGTAATAGTTCCAAAGGAATGGTGGGCAAACTCTTCTTCTGTTACAACTTTGAAATTCCAATAGAAGGCCAACTTTGAAATGGTTCTGACTTGAGTCGACAGCAGGTTTTTTTTTTAGTCTCATGTCAAAAGAACAAACAGACATGTTTTGGTGAAAAGTGCAGCCAGAATGCTCTTTGGAGGTAAAGATGATAGAGCTTCACTTCACATACTTTGGGCTTGTTTGCAGAAAGAGGATATCCCATGGGCAATGATATCATTCTTGAAAGGTGGACGGTCAGTAAAAGAGAGGAAGTAATGAAAAAGATCAACACAGTGATTGTAGCAATGGTCTTAAATGGCTCAGAGACAATGTGGATGCCGCATGATAGAATTGCGTTCAGATATATTGTTAATAGGGTTGATATGAGTTAATGATACCTAATAACAATAACAACGTATGATATGAGCTCTTTCTTGAATGATTAATGTCGATCATCCTAATGTCCTCCAGATCTATCTGTTTTACAAGGTGTATAAAAGAGTCATCATTTTTTATAGCATATTCCTTTCATTTACTTTTTTTTCTCCATTCATTCATTTTTGCACATTTTCCTCACTGCCCACCCCTTTTGTTTATCTCTTGGAAAAGAAAAAATAAACCTGATTGTTATACAGTCCCTCCTCTCCAAGTCCACAATCTACTATACATTTCTTTTTCTGTAAACTTGTTATGAAAAAAAAAACCAAACCCTACTCCTATATTCCTTTTAAACAGATCTCTACCTCATCTGTTTCAATGCAGTATACATGATTTATCCCCTCTGTTCTTAGACTCTCCTTAATCCTGGTGTCAGTCCCGTTTTACAACAATGGCACTATGTAATATTTGTCCTTTTGTGACTGAGATATTTCACTCAGTATAATGTTCTTCAGGGTCACCCATTTTGTATACTATTTCATGAGTTCTTTGTTTTTCAATGCAGCATAGTATTCCATTGTGTGAATATACCACAGATTCTCTGTCCATTCATTTGTTGATGGGCACTTGGGTTGTTTCCAGCTCTTTGCTATTGTGAACAAAGCAGTAATAAACATGTGTGTGGAAATATCTGCTTGGGTGCCAGTTATGGTTTCTTTAGGGTATATTCCCAATAGTGAAATTGCTGGATCAGATGGTATTTCTATTTCCAACTTTTTGAGAAAGCGCCATCCTGCCTTCCATAGTGGTTGCACCATTTTACGCTCCCACCAACAGTTATTTTGTAACATTGCATGTTATTTCATTGTGTGTTTGTATCAAAGTTTTTTGTTTATTTATCCATTTATTTATGGGAATTTCAATATTTCCATATTTTTAATACTGTTAATAACATTACTCTGCACATTGTTGGGCTTGTATCTGTTCATGTCAAGGCTCTTATTTCACTCTTTAACCTGTAATTGTAAATTATGAACTTTAAAAAAAAAAGAGTATAGTTACAGATATTAAACACTTGGGAATCATCTCTTCTGATGTGCAATCATCAAGGAAGACCAAGTCACTCCCTCAAACTGCTTAATAAAGGAGATTAGTATAACTATTAATATCTTGTCATAAAAATGCTAGTTGTTTTTGTGTACCATTGAGTCAGAACCAACCCATGGTGGGCCCTCTGGCAGCTTTTCAGAGGCAATTAATCACACAAGAGGAGATTGTCCATCTTATTTATATGTATTTATACACACACACACACACACACACACATAGAGAGAGAGAAAGAGAAAGAGAAGAAAGTGCCTGTGTGTTTGTGGCATAGTAGTAAGAAGCTGCACTGCTATCTGAATTGGAATCCACCAGTTCACGTGCTCTATGGGAGAAGTATTGGCATTCTCCTCTCTTGCAATTAACTACCTCTGAAAACCCACTGGAGGTTTGACTACGGGTCAGTTCCGACTTGACAGTACACAGTATATATCTGATATAGGCCATGGTGTTTGAAATCACTTGCTATGCATCAGAGAGTTGAGCAATGACTAGGGATGATAGAAGGAGAATGGATGCCTTTGAGCTGTGTGGTGTTGGAGAAGAGTATTGAACACACCATGGACTGCTAAGAGAATGAATAATTTCATCCTAGAGAGGGTGAAACCAGGCTTCTTCTTGTAGGTAAGGATTCTGAAGCTTCATTTGACATAATTTAGACATGTTACATGGAGAGACCAGTCCTTGGAGAGGGATGTCATGCTTGGGAGTGTGAAAGGACAGCACAGGAAAGGAAGACCCTTGATGAGACAGATTGATTCAGTGACTGGGGTGATGGGGCTAGGTGTATCAGAGACAATAAGATTGGCACAAGATAGAGCAGGGTTTATAGCTGTTGTACATAGGGTCTCTATGAGTCAACTCAGGAGACTCAATGGCACAAAACAACAACATATACATATGATAAGTTAAGAACTCAAGAGAAGCATTGCCACGGTCTTCTCAATCACTTGATATGTTTCAGAGACCTGGGCAATAAATAAGGACGGCAAATAAAGAACCTTTGAGTTGAGGTGCTGGAGAAGAGTATTGAATGTCACATGAACTGCAAAAAGAATGAATAGATATATCTTAGAGAAGGTGAAAAACACCCATGGAGGAAAGGATGGTGAATCTTCATTTCTCAAACTTTGGATATGTGGCTAGGTCAGATTATTTCTTGGAGAGGGTCACAATGCTTTGAAAGATGGAGGGTCAATGAAGGAGAGGAAGATCCCAGTAAGATGGAATGAAGCATTAATTGGCTCGAGTGTGTCAGAGATGATCAGGATGCCATAGGATAAGGCAAGTTTCAGACAAGCTGTTCCTAAAATTGTTCCAACACTTAACAAGAAAATAACACTGATTGTGTGTGTGTGTATGTGTTTGACTTCAAGATACACCTAAATATCTTGAAGTCAATTGTTGAATGAAAAGAAGAATATGCTATGAAAATATATGTTATAAAAGACGCCATAAAATTAATATGCTATAGAAGATGTTATGGGAAATATGTTGAGTGATCCAGAAAACATCAAAAGAAAATGGAGGGAATACACAGAAATAATATACCAAAAACAACTGACCTACAGTGAGAAATTTCAGGAAATACCATATAAACGGGAACCAATGGTAATGTAGGAGGAAGTGGAAGCTTCACTAAAGGCACTGGCAAAAAATGAGGCCCCAGGAATCAATGAGATACCAATGCCCTTGTTTCAGTTTAAAAATGTAGCCCTGGATGCTCTCACCACTCTTTCCCAAGAAATTTGGAGGACTGCTGTCTGGCCAATGGATTAGAAGAAGTCTATATTTGTTCCAATTCCCAAGAAGGTAATCCAACTGAATGTGATAACTACCGAACAATATCATTAATATCATATGTAAGGAACAACATCAGTCTGGAGACTAAGGGACACCTGATCCATGCTATAGTCTTTGCTTTTTGTGTTGTTTTTTTTTAAACTTTATTATTTTTGTGTGAGTGTACCATCAAATCAGATCTGACTGGTACAGGGGGAGATTGTCCCTCCTTCCCCGGCAGAGCATCTGGTGGATTTGAACCGTGTGCCTCTGGGATTGTAGTTGCAGCTCCTTATCACTAAGCCACCAGAGCTCCCCTTGCCATAGTCTTTGTAATTGCTTGTTATCCAACAGAGAGCTAGACAATTACTAGGATGATAGAAAGGAATTGATGCCTTTTAGCTGTGGTGCTGTAGAAGAGTGCTGAATATAACATAGACTGCCAGGAGAATAAACAGCTTCATCCTTAAGTGCGTAAAACCAGACTGCTCCTTGGAGGAAAGGATTATGAGGCTTCATCTGAAATACTTTGAGCATGCTGCAAGGAGGGACCAGTCCTCAGAGAAGGACATAATTCTTGGAAAGATGGAGGGACAGAGAAAGAGAGGAAGACCATTAATGAGGTTGGTTGATTCAATGACTGGGGTAATGAGGATAGGTGTGTCAGAGATTGTGAAGTTGGCACAGTAAAGAGGGGGTTTCAAGACTATTGTACATGGGTCGCTATGAGTCACAGGTGACTTGACTGCACAGAACATAACAACAAGCAGAAGAAGAAGCAAAATACTGGTGACAATCATTTAAAACTGGCTAGAATAGTACATAAATACGAAGCTTCCAGAAGTTCAAGCAGGATTTAGAAGAGCCTGTGGTACCAGGAATATTATTGCTGACATCAGATAAGTCCTAGCTGAAAGTAACGAATACCAAAGGATATCTATTTGTGTTTTATTGACTATACAAAGGAATTTGGCTCTGTGTGTCGTAAAAAGTCATAGCTAACATTGAAAAAAATGGGAATCCCAGAGCACTTAATTGTGTTCATGTGAAACCTATAATACCTAGGCCTAGAGGTTATTGTATAAACAGAGCAAGGGTTACTACATGGTTCAAAATTAAGAAGGGAGTGTGTTAGGGGTGTAGTCTCTTACCATACCTATTCAGTGTGTATACTGAGTCAATTATTCAAGAAGCTGGACTCTCTGAAGAGTAATGTGGTATAAGGATCAGAGGATGACACAACAATAACCTGCACTACACAGATGACATAACCTTGCTAGCTGAAAATGAGAAGGACTTGATTCACTTGCAAAAGTTCAAAGAATACAGAATTCAATATAGATTGTATCTCAATGTCAAGAAAAATAAAAATTCTTACCACTGGGCTGATAGGCAATGTTGATCTAGATGAATAGATGGTGAAAATATTGAAACTACAAACAACTTCTTCTTGCTTGGATACACAATCAAAACCCTTGTTACCAGCAGTCAGGAATTCAGGAGAGAGTCTGCTGCCAGGGACTTTACTTAGTTATTGAGGAGCAATGATGTCACTTTGAGGACTAACGTGCATTTGAATTAAGTCATGGTCGATCTGATATCTTTTTGTGCTTTTGAGAAATGGGAAATGAATATAAATGATAGAATAGAAAGTGATGCCTTTGAACTACTATGTTGGAGAACAGTACTGAATATCCCATGACCTGCCAAAATAACATGCATATATGTCTTTGAGAGGGCACAGTTAGAGCGATCTTTGGAGGCAAAGATGATAAAGCTTTGCTTCACATACTTCAGGAATGTTGCTAGGAGAGGCTCTTATCTAAAGAGAGACATCATGCTTGGAAAGACACAGGGTTGGCAAAGAAGAAGATCTTTAGCCAGGTGAATTTACATAATGACTGCCGCAATAGGCTGTAATGCATCAGAGAGTATGAGGATGGACAGGATAAAAAAGGGTGCACATTTGTTGTTCATAGGGCTATTAGGGGTCATATCTGACTCAATGACACATAACAACAATAATTATAGTATATATATATTGAAGTTATGTAGGCCCTACCTCTAATGCTATAACTGTAATTTCCTAAATTGTTCATATGGTTGTCAGAATCCTGCTATTTAAGAGGTGGACGACAATCCTTCCTAGTCTATCTTAATCTTGGGAGTTCAAGTAAAAATTTTCAACTTTCTCACATTTGACACACCAGTGGAATAGCTTTCAGCATCACAGCAGCTGCAAGTTACCTCAGGACAACAAACTGACAAACAAGTCCTGTACTAATAAGAACAATAATAGACAAGGACATATCTAAAAAATAGTAGTTGTTGCTGTGTTACCATAGAGTCAGAACCGACCCATAAATGACCATCTGGTGGGTTTTCAGAGGAAGTCACATGGGAGAAAACTGCCCATCTTTCAATTAATAAGCAAAACATCTTCCCAAAATGACAGATAAATCTCACAGCCGAGAAGTCTCCAAGTCTGAATCTCAGGCACTAGCTCTAGGGGGAAGGCTTTCTGTTAGTACTGGAGAAAAGACTTTGCCTCTGAGTTTCTACTCCAAAACTGTCTTCATGAGACTTAGTATCTGCTCAGACATAAAATCAGATAAATGAAAATCATGGTTCAAGGTCCATTTTGGTATGACAGGATGATGCCCTGGATGGGTGCTGAGGCCTTTTAGATGAGGTATATGGGTGCCACAGAAGAACACTTTCCCAGGTGAGGGTTATGCCTCAGCTAGATCCAGGGTGATGGTGCTCCCTCCACATCAAAGGCTACAGGTTCAAGGAGCCAAAGTAGAGACGGGTTCAGAACATTCAGAACATTTATTTTCCTTGCCTATGAGTCGCAGGCAACTCGACAGCACATAACAACAACAACAACAACAATACTTGTTTGCTCTAAGCCCCAAACCCTCAAATAAGGCCTAGTTGATGTCAATGTGAAAACAATAAAAAGTTGAAAGTGGTGAAGAAGAAATGCAAGTCAGCAAGTACAGTCTTACAAAGCTAGAAATAGAATGATCAACCTTCTTAAGTTCAGTGATTTATTCATTATTAATATCTTTCTGTACAAAACCACAAACTGACTTTACACTTTTACCTCACCAGTTTCAATACATAAGAATCAGATTGACTACATCTGTAGAAGGCTTCACTGGAGAAGTTCAATATCAGCAATCCAACCAAGCCAGATATTAATTCTAGAATAGACAATCAATTACTCCTGTGCAAGCTCAAATAGGCTAAAGAAAATGAAAACAAGTTAATAATAACAAAAATATGATTTTTAGTCTATTTCACCTGAATTTAAGAACCATCTTAATAGAAGACCAGATGTGTTGTGGAATGAGATCATCGATATCACACATGAAAAGAGCATGATGACACTACAAAGAAAGAGGAGAAGGGAAAAACTATAACAGATATCAGAAGAGGTCCTAAAAATTGCACTAGGAAAGAGGTGTCAAACAGAACATTTCAAAGGCATCTTGAAAAGAAAAAATAAATAGTATAAAGCAATGTGCAGAGAACTAGAATTGGAGAATAAAAAGGTAGGATTTGCTCAGCATTTCTCAATCTAAAAACTTGACAACAAAGTTAAGCCTCAAATTGTGATACTTAAAGATGCAATGATTAAAGTGTTAAATGATCTAGGAAACAGCAAAAGAAGGTGGAGGAAATACACAGAATCACTGCACCAAAAAAGAATTGTCCGACACTGAAATATTTTGGAAAGCACCATATGACCAAAAGCCAATGACAACGAAAGAAGTTAAAGTTGCATTGAAGGCGTTGGCAAAAAAATAAGGCCCCAGGAATCAATGGATGACAACCTGACATATTTCTATTAGCTGATGCAGTCCAATGAAGTTACGTTCTTAATAGTCTACCTCATAAAATGTGGAAAACAGATGACTGGCTGAAAAACTGGAAGAGCTTTGTCTTTGTTTCAATTTCCAAGAAAGATGATTGCACAGAATGGGAAAATTCTAAAACAATATCCACTTCCTAAACAACATGCCTCTGGAAAATCTATAAACATTGATAAATGTTGATAGTTATAGAATGACTTCAGGCCTTTTGTTCATAGAGTCTCTATGAGTTGTGCTTGACTTGAAGGCAACCAACAGCAATAAAAACATCATTAATATCACATACAAACAAAATACTATTGTTGTTATTGTTGATTTTTAATCCAAAGATCATATGATCTATATGGTGGAGATAAAAAGGTGAGAAAATACTATTGAAGATCATTAAAAAAACAACCAGAACAGTGTATAGACAGGAACTGTTAGAAGTTCAAGCAGGATTTAGAAGAGGCTGTAGCACCAGTGATAGCATTGCTGATGTTAGAAAGATCCTCAGATAAACAAAGAACATCACAAGAATGTCTATTTGTGCTTTAGATGTATTTGACTGTATGGATCATTAAAAATTATAGATAACATTGGCAATTATGGGAATCCTAGGGTATTTAATTGTGCTCATGTGAAAACTATACCTATACAAGGAAGTTGTGCAAACAGCAAGAACACGCTATATGGTTTGTAATTAAGAAAGGTATACCAGCGGGAGAACGTGCTCCTGGGTGGAAGGGAAGCCGGGAAGCTGCGCACCGGGGAAGGTCACCTCGGATAATAGCGAAGAGGCATCTTTCAGGCACACAGAAAAACCAGCAGGAGAACGTGCTCCTTGGCGGAAGGGAAGCCGGGAAGCTGTGCACCGGGGAAGGTCACCTCGGATAATAGCGAAGAGGCATCTTTCAGGTACACAGAAAAACCGGCGGGCCCTCAGAAAGGAAAACATAATCTACACAGGAGTTCTACAGGACACGTCACATTCCTTTGGAGACAGTACAACTAAACTTAAGAGACACTGGTCAAAA
>NW_006400289.1:161188-167360 GCF_000299155.1 Elephantulus edwardii
TTGTCCAACTCTCTGATGCATAACAAGTGATTGCGAAGACCATGGCCTGTATCAGGCACACCTTAGTCTCCAGAGAGACACCGTTGCTCTTGAGTTCTTTAGAGAGGTCCCTAACAGCAGACTTTCCCATTGCACTACATTTTTTTATTTCCTGGCTGCTGGTGCCAAGAGTGTTGACTGTGGAACCGAGCAAACTGAAGTTGTGAACAATCTCAATCTCTTCGCAGTTCATCCTGATGCTACCAATCAAATCAGTACTGACTGAATAGTCCATGCTCTGTATTTGGATTCAGTAAATCACATGCCTGGAGATTATCCACCTGTTTCGATTGGAGCAGCAGGTGGATTCAGACTACATATATTTGTGTTAGAAGTGCCCCAATAGCACACTAAAGTTCCCACATATAATTTTAACATACAGGCAATTCATAACTCACAATGAGATTCCATTATAAAATACTATGTTAGTTCATTCAGAGATAGTAAATTGAATTTGTCTTTTGCTTTCATTTTTTATCATTGCATTTTACTATCAATATCTTTATAAAGTCAACTTTTGTCTTTGGGTTTTGTAAACTTACAAACACTGTAATACAAAATCAAACTCTTTGCTGCAGAGTTAAAACTGACTGAAAGCCACCCTTTAGTGAGTTTTTAGAGGTAGTAAATTTCAGGAGAGATTTCTCATATTGCTACAGAGTAACAACTGGATTCAAGTCACAAAAAAATTACTGTCATGGGGTTAACAGCACAACTCCCTATAGACTAATAGAATTCTCTTTAGTTCAGATATGTTGTTGTTAGGTGCTATCAAGTTGAGTATGACTCGTAGCAACTCTATGAATAAAATATCTGGAGGAAGATTCATCAACAATCTGTGTTATGAAGATGACACAACCCTGGTTGCTGAAACTGAGAAGTACCTGAAGCACTTGCTGCAGAAGGTCAAGGAATGCTGCCTTCAATATGGATTAAGGCTCAATATCAAGAACACAGATATTTTCACCACTGGACCAATTGGCAGCATCAGGATGGATGGTGAAGAAATTGAAATTGTTAACAGCTGTAGTTTCCATGACTCCACAATCAACACTCTTGCCACTAGCAGCCAGAAAATTAAAAGACGCATTGTGATGGAACTGAAGAGGACCTGAAGTGCTTGCTGCAGAAGTTCCAAGACTTCAGCCTTCAATACGGATTGAAGCTCAATGTCAAGAAAACAAAGATTCTCACCACTGGGCCAACTGGCAGCATCAGTAAGGATGATGAAGAGATTGAGATAGTTAATAGTTTTAGTTTACTTGGCTCCACAATCAACACTCTTGGTAACAGCAGTCAGAAAATCAAGCGACTAATTTAATTGGGAAAGTGAGCTGTGAGGGACCTCTCAAGAGTACTGAAGAGCAACGATGTCAGACTGGAGACTAAGGTGTGCCTGATCCGGGCTATAGTCTTCACAATTATATGCTATCAATCAGAGAGTTGGACAGTGAATAGGGATGAAAGAAAGAGAATTGATGGCTTTGAGCTGTGGTGCTGGAGAAGAGTATTGAATATACCACGGAGTGCTAGGAGAACAAGCAGGTTTGTCCTGGAAAAGGTGAAGCTGGAATGTTCCTTGGAGTCAAGGATTCTGAAGCTTCGTCTGACTTACTTTGGGCATGTTGCAAGGAGGAACTGGTCCTTGGAGAGGGACATCATCTTTGGCAGAGTGGAAGGGCAGCAAAGGAGAGGAAGACCTTCAATGAGATGGATTGATTCTGTGATTGGAGTGGTGGGAATAAGTGTGTTTGGATTGACTACGTTGGCACAAGATAGAACGGGATTTAGAGCTCTTGTACAGAGGGTCGCTATGAGTCGCAAGTGACTCTATCGCACATAACAACAAACAACATTTTGATGGGGAAAGTCTGCTGGTAGGGACCTCTCCAAAGAACTGAAGAGCAGTGATGTCACTCTGGAAACTAAGGTGCACCTGATATAGACCGTGGTCTTTGCAATCGTTATGCATCAGAGAGCTGGACAATGACTGGGGCAACAGAAGGAGAATTGATGTCTTTGACTTGTGGTGGTGTTGGAGAAAAGTATTGAATATACCATGGACTGCTAAGAAAACAAACAGGTTCATTCTAGAGAGGGTTAAACCAGGCTACTTCTTGGAGGCAAAGATTCTAAAGCTTTATCTGACATATTTTGCTCATGTTTCAAGGAGAGATAAATCCTTGTAGAGGGACATTATGCTTGGGAGGGTGAAGGGAGGGACAGTACAGGAGAGGAAGACCCTCTATGAGGTGGATTGATTCTGTGATGGGGGTAATCGGGGTAGGTGTGTCAGAGACAGTGAGGTTGGCACAAAATAGAGCAGGGTTTAGGGTTATTGTACATAGGGCCACTATGAGTCTCAGGTGACTCAACGACACATAACAACAACAACAATCCTTTCCTGCACCATCTTCACACTTCCTTACACACAAGAGTCCATAGCCGCAGTCACCTTGTCAATCCATCTGGTTGAGAGTCTTCCTCTCCTCTGACCTGTCAGCCTTCCCAACATCATGTCCCTCTCCAAGCAATAGCACCTCGTAGCAATATATCCAAAGTATGTGAGGTGAAGCCTTGTCATTCATTCCTCAAAAAAGTACTTCAGCTGCACCCTCTCCAGTTCATATCTATTCATTCTCTTGGTGGTCCATGGCATGTTCAGTACCCTTTTTAAATTTTTTTAAATTTTATTAATTTTAATGAACATTTACAGAGATTTTTTATTTCCATTCATTCATTGTTACATTTTTCTCCCTGCCCACCCCTCCCCCTCAGTTTGCTCTTCTCTTAGAGAAGTAAAAGAAAAATTCTTTCTTTAGTATACAATCCCCCCAACCCACCCCCATACACTCCTCTATGAAACCTTCATTCTAGAATCTTGTCATAACCATGATACTCAATCTTCTCTGGCTTTTAAATAGTTCTCTCCCTCATCTGTCTTAATACAGTATACATAATTTATCCAATTTTTCTGTCTCACCACAACCCTGATGTCAGTCTTATTCTACAACAGTGGCACTATGTGGTATTTGTCCTTTTGTGACTGAGATATTTCCCTCAGCATAATGTCCTCCAAGGTCACCCATTTTTAATAATATTACATGTGCTCCTTATTTTCCAATGCAGCATAGTATTCCATTGTGTGAATATGTTAGAGCTTCTTTATCTATTTGTTTGTTGATGGGCACTTAGGTTATTTCCACCTTTTTGCTATTGTGAACAAAGCTGCAATAAACATGGGTGTCAGTGTTCTTTTCTAACATCACCACTCAAAGGTGTCAATTATTTTTCTGTCATCCTTATTCATTGTCCAGGACTCTGATACATAGCTAGTAATCAGAAAGACTATGGCCTGAATCAAATGCACCTTAGTCCTCAAACTGACATCACCACTCCTCAATAATTTGGAAAGTTCCTTAACTGCAGATTTTCCCAGTGCAATGTGTTTCATTATTTCCTGTCTGCTTGTTACTAAGAGTACTAATTGTGGATCCAAGCAAGATGAATTTGTTGACAGTTTCAATCTTCATCCATCATTACACTGCCTAGTGATCCAGTGGTAAGAATCTTTGTCTTCTTGATATTGAGACTCAATCCATACTGAAGGCTGCATTCACTGATCTTCTGCAACAAGTGCTTCAAGTCCTCCTCATTTTCAGCAAACCAGATTGTATCATCTGCATTACACAGGTTATTGATGGGATTCTCTCCAAGCCTGATGACACATTCCTCTTCATAGAGTCCAGTTTCTTGGGTAATTTGCTCATTCTACAATCCCACCAACAGTGTATGAGAGTTCTCACCTCTCTACACCCTCTCCATTTATTATTTGTTCCACTGCTAAACTTTGCCAACGCTGCTAGAGTGAGATGATATATCATTGTGGGTTTGAACTTGGGAGAGATTGGAGAGCGTTATGTTTAGTCAACTGACTCAGTCTCATAAGGATAAATCCTACATAAGACTATTATTATAATAATGGAAGGATAACTAGTAAAACATGTATGGGGACCCAATGGGGGAAGGAGGGAAGGAAGGAAGGAAGGAAGGAAGGAAGGAAGGAAGGAAGGAAGGAAGGAAGGAAGGAAAGGAGTGATGATAGGCAAGGGCAAAACAACAGGTTTGAGTAGTTTGGTTGGTGGCGGAAGTGGTTGACGGAAATGAGAAGGATCTGGTGGGGACCTGAAAAGACTGAGTAATGACAGGCAAGGTCCAATGGTGATTGGTTTTACAAAGCATGATGTATAGGAATGATTGTATGAAATACAATATGAATAAAGAATAGTGTGAAATGCAATTCATATGAACTTTATAAGTGAACTAATTAAAAACACCCAATAACAAAAAACCAAAATGAAATATAGGAGTCCTTGCATACGTTACTCAACTACTAGCCAAAATGTTGGCAGTTCAGCCCAACCAAGGTGACTGGCAATCAACTTTTAAAAGATCACAGGATTGAGAATTTTATGGCATTTGGTTGTACTCTGTATCCTTGAGGTCACCATGAGTCTGAACTAACTTGAAAATAACAACATGATATACACATAAAAACATATAAGGTTTGTGGTCACAATATTAGTTTGTGAATTGATTAGTATTTTGGTATATACATTAAATTTTCAACTTCTGTTTCATTTTATCTAATTTGCTGATATTATTTGAAAAAAAATTAAAATCCAATGAAGGCTATATTATTTGAGTGGAGTTTTTCAATACATAATGTTCTGATCAAACCAAAATAAGAAAAGTCTTGTATGAACCATCTATGGTATGGGACACTGACTACAATTTTATCTTCAAATAATTTAATGGGGCACTATGTCTTGTTCAATAGCTGCCTTGCGGCATCTTTTGATTGTTTGTTGAAATAGTTATCATCAGTCAAAAAGACAAGGATCGTCAGCTTCATTATAGCCTTAGCTGATTCTTTAAAAGTAACTTCTAAGTCTGCTTAACATTAAAACAAGCTTTCAAAATACTTAAGTTCAACACTGATTTCTCTTAGCTGTATCTAGATAAGACTGATAATTTTTATCTTTTTCTCAGTCAAATGATAAATTAGTGGGAGAGAGTCTTTTTGATTTGTTCCCAAGAAGCAAACTCTATCATGCACAAGATTTAATTGATTTCTACTTTTAAATATAGGTAAATATTCTAATGATCCTGCTTGTGGGTATTTCGTAATATGAATATATGTATGTTTATAAGTACATATTATACATACATATTTACTATGATTCATCGTGATTATCAACAGCAGATTGGAAACTTGCCTTATATTGTGTCAACCTCAAGATCTCTGCCATGCTCAAGTCCACTGTTACAGGCATTATGTCTTACCACTTGGTCTTAAAAAAAATAGAAAATCTGTGAAAAGTGTGTTGTTTATTTTATTGTTGTTATTAGGTACTATCAAATCAAGTATGACTCATAGAGACCCTGCGAACAACAATTATTAATCCTGCCCTATCTTCTACCATCCTCACAATTTCTGACCACATTGCCACAGTCACTGTGTCAACCCACCTGATTGACACTCTTCCTCTCTTTCATCATTCCTTCACCTTCCTTTCCGAGAATCATGTTCCTGTCCAATGAATAGCCTGTCTAGCAACATGCTCAAAGTATTTGATGAAGCTTGATCATGTTTGCCTCCAAGGATCATTCTAGCTTCACCATCTCCAAGATATATCTTTTTCTTCTTTTCACAGTCCATGGGATGGATATTCAAAACTCTTCTCAAATACCACAGTTCAAAGATGTCAATTATTCTGTCATTGTGTATAAAGATCAAGGGCCACATGGGGACAGTCATGCCTGATCTTTATCAACTTCATGATGTGGAACTATCCCTGCCCACACCATCAGTAACACAAAACCAGTTCTTATAAGATCACACAAGGCCCCAACACTTCCATACCTCTTTCTATTCATCTCAATATAAATCACACTGCTTTGCTGGGTCCAAAATCTAGCGTGATAGCTCACAGACCACACAATCATATTGGGAAAGTTAAAAGGTTATAATAATTTGCATCTCTCTTAGGGCTAGGGATTTTGAGCATTTCTTCATGTGTTTGTTAGCCATCTGAATGTCGTCTTCGGTGAAGTGCCTGTTCATATCCTG
>NW_006400289.1:169595-174661 GCF_000299155.1 Elephantulus edwardii
AGAGAGAATAGTGCAACAATGAATGAGTGGAAGCCCAAAATCTCTGTAAATGTTTATGAAAATTAATAAAATATAATTATAGAAAAAAAAAGGTTATAATAACAAGATACAATCAAGATATCTCTTAAGCTGTGCATGCAGGCACATCAGCCTGTATGGCTCCAGGCCATTGTTTCCAAGTTCTCAGTCCTGCCAATATTGGTGTACCTCTCAGCTGTCCAACAAGTTTCTCAGTCCTGACAATATTGACTCACCCTTCAATTGTCCAAGTTCTCAGTAATGAAATAATTGGCTCTCTGCCCCTCTACATTACCACCCCCCATCTCACCTTAGGTCTCCATTTTGTCCATGACTACTCTTCTCTGGTGAAGTGTCTTTGCTGATGGAAGCAGGAGGTCTCTTTCTTCTTCAATGGTGGGGTGGCTTGAGATGTTCAATTTATTGGCAAGGCTAGACAATCTCTTAGTAAATTACAGAGACTGGCCAATCCCTTTATGGAATGGAATGGTAGAGAGCCAAGACAGTCTGTTCATATAGTTCAGCCCATCTACATGTTAAGTCATCCACATTCAGATGGTTAGGCAAATCATTTGAAAGATAAAGTTCACATATCTTTGTTCACTGTTCAGCTCTCAGCAGCTAGTAATTGTTTGATTAAAAAGACCATAGCCTGAATAAGCTTATAGATAGATTTTGTTTTAGATGTTTTTAAGCCCACTACTACTCACAGTGATCTTATCAATATTACATGTGAACCTTCCTGAGAGTCAGTATCTTCAAGTTGATCAGGTCCATTGTTACAATTACTCATACAAACCATTGCCTTGAGGATTGTTCTTTCCTTAATGGACCAAATTCTACCTTTCCCAGCATGAAGACCCCACCCCCAGCCCCCAGGACCGACTTCTTCTATTATTATTGCTCTGTGTGTTGTTGACTCAGAACCAATTCAGAGCTGAGCATCCAGAGTCAAATTCTACAAAATAAAAGATAGAGGTACAATATAAAAAGTAACACAAGAAAAGCAAGAGTAGAGTCATCTACAAAAGAGAAACAACTGGATTAAGTTCTGATTTCTTATCAGAAACCACATGGTCAAGAAAGCTATGGGATGACATATACAGAAGGTTCAAAGAAAACAATTTCCAGGAGAAGATCCTGTACCTTACAAAAAAGTATTTATTAAATATGAAGGAAAAATTAGGTCATTTTAGAAATATAGGAGCTTAAGGAATTTGTGAAAACAAGACCAACTCTACAAGAAATTTTAAGGGAAGTCCTTCACACAGAGACACCAAGGGAAAGTGAATTGATCATAGGAACCAGAACAACAGAAAAAGAAATACAGCAAAATGGTAGCAATAAAACCTGGCCTATCAAATATCGACGATATATATTCCTTCCATCTTCTTTTAATATTTCCTGGATCATTTAACATTCTGCCTAAAGCATCCTTGATTATAGCAACTCGAGGTTAGAATTTGTTCTTCAGTTCCTTGAGCTTACGAAATGCTGAGTGAGTTTGGCCCTTTTGATTTTCTGACTCCATCTCCTTGCACATTTCATTGTAATATTTTACTTTGTCATCCCGTGCTGCCTTTTGAAATCTTCTATTCAACTCTTTAGTATCTTAAATTCTTCCTTCTGCTTTGGCCTCTCTGCGCTCCAGTGCAATTTTCAGTCTCTTCTGACATCCAATTTGGGTGTCTCTCTGCAGACTAAGGTGTGTCTGATACAGGCTATGGTCTTTGTAATCACTTGTTATGCATCAAAGAGTTGGACAATGATTAAGGAGAATAGAATGAGAATTGATGCCTTTGAGCTGTGGTGCTGGAGAAGAGTATTGAGGGTACCGTAGATTGCTAGAAAAACAAACAGATTCATCCTGGAAATGGTTAAACCAGGTGGTTCCATGGAGGCAAGCATTCTGGGGTTCTGTCTAACATGCTTTGGACATGTTGTAAGGATTGATCGGTCCTTTGAGAGGGACATCATTCTTGGTAGGGTGGAGGGACAGCACAGGAGGGGAAGGCCCTCTATGAGGTGGATTGATTTGGCGACTGGAGTAATCGGGATGAGAGTGTCAGAGACAGGGTTATTGGCACAGGACAGAGCAGAGTTTAGGGCTGTTGTACATAGGGTCGTTATGAGTTCCAAGTGACTCAATGGCACATAACAACAACAACAGTCAAAAATCACACTTAATGTGAAAGGCTTGAATCCAACAAACAAGGGTGTGCAGGGAAAGAGTAGCCAGATAGATAAAAAAACAAAGCCCCTGAGCATGTTGCCTACAAGTGACACATCTAGGAAATGAGAAAAAGAAAAGACTAAAAATCAAAAGTTGTTTAAGCAACCGATGTTCTTTCAAGTATAGTCACAATAAAGAGAAATTTCTTACATATTAAAAAAAATTCTTTCAGAAACTGAGGAGGGCCTGAAATGCTTGCTGCAGAGGGTCAAGAACCGTAGCCTTCAGTATGGACTGAGGCTCAATGTCAAGAAGGCAAAGATTCTCAACACCGGACCAATTGGCATCATCAGGATGGGTGGTGAAGAGATTGAGATTGTTAACAACTTTAGTCTCCTTGGCTCCACGGTCCACACTCTTGGCACCAGTAGCCAGGAAATCAAAAAACATATTGCAATAGGAAAGTCTGCTGTTAGGGACCTCTCCAGGGTACTGAACAGCAATGGTGTCACTCTGGAGACTAAGGTGTGTCTGATATAGGCTATGGTCTTTGCAATCACTTGTTATGCATCATGCATCAGAGAATTGGACAATGACTAAGGACGATAGAAGGAGAATTGATGCCTTTGAGCTGTGGTGCTGGAGAAGAGTATTGAATGTACACTGGACTGCCAAGAAAACAAACAGATTCATCCTGGAGAAGGTTAAACCAGAATGCTCCTTGGAGGCAAGGATTTTGAGGCCTCGTCTGACATACTTTGGACATGTTGTAAGGAGGGAGAGATCCTTGGGGAGGGACATCATGCTTGGGAAGGTGGAGGGAAGTTGTAGAAGGGGAAAACCCTCTATAAGATGGATTGATTCAGTGACTGGGGTAATTGGGATGGGTGTGTCAGAGGCAGTGAGATTGGCACAGGATAGAGCAGAGTTTAGGGTTGTTGTACAAAGGGGTTGCTATGAGTCGCAAGTGACTCGATGGCACATAACAACAACAACATTTAAAAAAATCAAAGTTTGGAAAAACCTATACCTAGCAAATGGCATGCACACAAAAACAATAGCTGCAATTCTGCTGTCTGATAAAAATATTTCAGGATGAAAATCACCATAAAAGATAAGGAGGAACACCATATAATGATCAAAGGAACAATAGATCAAGAAGACATAACTTTTGTCAAAATTTAGGCATCAAATTATAGACCTGCAAAATTAATAAAACAAATTAAGTAGAATTGAAGAAAGAAATAGTCAATATCACAAAAGTGGTAGGAGCCTTTAACATACCACTCTCAATAACAACAACATCAAATAGGTCAATTTAAAAAAAGTTACCATCAAAGCTGTAGATCTAAATTATACAATCAACCACTTCCACCTTGGGGATGTATTTGGGCGACTGCACCTAAATAAACTCAATTGACTTTCTTCTCAAGTACACATAGTACATTCTCCAGCGTTAATCATACATTAGGACACAAAGCAAGCCTTGACAAATTAAAAAAACAGTGAAATAATACAAAGTATTTTTTCAGACTACAATGTCATGAATATAGAAATTAAGGACAAGAAGGTAAAACAATCCAAGTGGAAGTTAAATAACACCCTTCTAAACCAGACTGACTTATAGAAGAAATAAAAAAGAAAATTTAGAAAAAATAAATAAAAATTAAAAAATTTCCTTAAAAAAGAAGAAAATGCAATATACCAAAACCTCTGGGAAGTTCATCAACATATTGGAAAGTGCATATGCAAAACCAAAAGAAAACATACTTTTTAATGTTTTAAGACTAAAGGCACTCTCCTTGTGAACAGGGACCACAAGAAGATGAGTCCTTAAAAAACAAAACAAAACAAAAAACAACAAACAAAACCTTAAGAAAGAAGATGAGTACTTCCACCAATCCTATGCAATATTGTATTGGAAGTACTTTCTAGAGCAATATAACAAGAGAAACAAATAGAGGAATACAGATCTGCAAAGAGTTTGTAAAACTGTCACTATATGCAAACAAGATGATAGTGTACACAGAAATCCCCAAGGACCCAACAAAAATCTGTTAGACCTAATAGACCAGTACAGAATAGTTGTAGGATACAAAATCATTATACAACATTCAGTAGGATTTTACTAATTATGGAATTGTGTTTTACTGTTAATCTGGTTTAGGACTGCAGGACTAAATCCTGGATTTGCAATGGGTGATATTCTTATCTTCCCCTAACCTCTAGCTTATTTCCCAAATAAACCCCACTCTTGGAGTTGATGAGTAAATTATGAGTAAACTATACAGTAATAAAGAAGACACAGAAAAGGAAACTATAAAAGCAATATCATGTATAATAGCTAATCACAAATTGAGATATTTGAGAATAAATCTAACTAAACACAGAAAAGATCTTTATAAAGAAAACTACAAAACACTACTGTGAGAAACAATTAGACCTAAATAAATTGAAAAATGTTCCTTGATCATGCAAAAGATTCAATATAGTGAAAATTACAGTCCTATCAAAAAAACATACTGGTTTAACGCCATTTCTATACAGAGGTCAAATTACTTTTTTAAAGAAATAGTAAAGGGAACTGGCAAGTATATTTTGAGAAGAAAAACAATTTCATAAGCAACACATTCAGCAAAAACAAGTACAAAAATGAAAACACAGAACTTCATACGTCAAACCTACAATAAAGCTTTAATAACAAAAACACCATAATACTGGCACAATGACAGACACATAGACCAATGGAACAGAATTGTTGTTGCTGTTATGTGCTGTCGAGTCGTTTCCGACTCATAGCGACCCTATGCACAACAGCTCTAAACCCTGCTCTATCCTGCGCCAAACACACTGCCTCCGACACACCCATCACGAT
>NW_006400289.1:176753-194353 GCF_000299155.1 Elephantulus edwardii
GAATAAGTCATTGATTTTACAAAATTCAATCATTCTATCTCCAGCCTCATTCCTCTCACCAAGCCCATGTTTTCTGACAACCGATTCTTCTTCACTATTCCCAACTTTTGCATTCCAGTCACCCATTATTGGAACAGAATTGAGAACCCAGTAATCAATCCATCTGCATATGGTAAATGAGCTTACAGGGATAGCTTAAAAATTGGCTTTTATAAACCATTACATTGTCCCCCTCTGGTATCCAGGTGCCTTAGCTGTAGACACATGGTCTTGCAAATCATCAACAGCTGTGGGACTGGAATAAGAGAGAGAGACAGAGTGCTTCCCAAAGTGGGCAGCACAACTTGAAGAAGACTGGAGTAAGACTCTGGTGAAAGCAAGAGACCCTGATGACAAAATTTTGGTGATAATGATGGAGATATTGGTGTGACATAATGGTGACATTGCTGTGGAAAAACTGTAACAAGGAGTAACCAGGAAGCTCAAAATAAAGACCACAGTTAAAGTTTGCTGTGCTTGCCAGATGATTAAGGAGACACTGAATTATAACTACTTTGAGGTGAACCTTGCTAGATGATTTGGCTTTGACTGCAGAACTGAAACTAGGACTTTTACTAATCATGGAATTGTGTTTTACTGTTAATCTGGTTTAGGATTGCAGGACTAAAGCCTGGATTTGCATTGGGTGATATTCTTATCTTCCCCTACTCTTTAGCTTATTTCCCTAATAAACCCCATTCTTGGAGTTGATAAGTAAATTATGAGTAAACTATGAGTAAATCCTGAGTCAACAACGAATAAACAAGTATCTTGTCGCTAATGTGGCTGTAGAGACACCATGAGGATGTTTTTTGGCTGGAATGGTGAGGGACTGTGCTATTCTCATTCTCTCTGGCCTCTTCAGAAAGACGCTCACAACCCTGCGACCCTGTGTTCCATTCTCTTATTTTTAGGCAAAACTGGTATTTAATAAGGAAACAAAACCAATCAAACAGGGAAATGACAACCTCTTCAGAAAATGTACTGGTAAAACCGGACTTCTACCAACAAAAGGGTGAGCTGGATCCACATCTCACACCATACACAAAGATTAATTCAAGGTGTAAATCCCAAAACCATAAAGATAATCAAAAACAAAAATGAGAGCAGACTTAGAAAGCCTTGCCTATGGGGTGTGTGTGTGTATAGATATAATCAAATGCAGCCAAAAATACACAAATAGAAGAAGATACTTCTAAAGATTAAGTCCCTGTGTGCATCAAAAACTTTTTCCAATATGTTGAAAAGAAAACCTACTGAAAAGAATGACATTTGTCAATGCTATCTCAGGGCAAATCTCATAATGAAAGCTTATAAAATATTAAAGGATTTCACAAGAACTCTAATAATTCAATTACAAAATAGGTAAAATACATGGAAAGTCTTTATAAAGAAGACTTTTGAGTGGCCAATAGACAAACAAAGAAATGTTCAAAATCACTGGCAATAAGAGAGATGCAAATCAAAACCACAACAAGATGCTACCTAACCCCAGTAGCTGTGGCAAAGTTTAAAAGGATAGAAAATAGTAAATGTTGGAGATGATGTGGAGAGATTGGACTACTCTCTGTTGGTTGGACTGTAAAATGATATAACCACTCTGGAAGACAGTTTGGATTTTTCTCAAAAAGCTGAACATAAAAACTCCATATGACAAAACTGTCCCACTGCTAGGAATATATATTGAGGAAATTAGAACTGACAGATGAATGATTTGTACAGCAGTGTTCGTCACCGTATTATGCACAATCACAAGAACCTGAAAACAGCTCAACTGTTCATCAAAATTGAGTCAATTGAGAAATTGTGGTACATTCACAAAATGGAATACTATGTAGCACTCAGGAGAAATTATGTCCAAAACCACCACATAACATGGGACAGACTAAAGAGCATTAGGCTGAGTGAACTAATTCAGTCTCATATTAACAAATATTTCATAAGATTATTACCATAAAATTAGAAGGATAACTAGTAAGATATGTGTTAGAGTATGGAATGAGGGAACCAGGAGGCTGAGGAGAGGGAGGCAGGGAGTCATAGGATTGCAGAGTTGGGTGGGAAGAAGGAAGAGGTAAAGGAATAAGGAATGATCCTGTGAGGCTCTGAAAAGACCTGGTATTAGTGGATATAGATTTATAGTGATTAATTTTATAAAACAATGTATAGAAATGATTGTATAAAGCACAGTGTCAGTGAAGGAATGTGTGAAACACAATTTATATGGATTTTGTATGTAAACCACCACAAAATGGAAAAAGAAGTCCTCACCAGCACCAAGTATATGTTGTTACATGCATTGAATAGAGTACTATTCGTAGTGATCCTATGAATAAAAGGTTCGAACCCTGTTCTATCCTGTGCCATCCTCACACTTCCTGACACACAAAAGCCTATACAGTCACTGTATCATTTGACCTGTAACCCCTTCTAGCAATATGGTCAAAGAATGTAAGGAGGAGAAGTATATGCAAACTAAGATAATCCATTGCCAGCCAGTAGATTCTTACTAACAGGACTTTTCATTGAGTTTAGTGACTATTAAGTCTTAATGGGAGGAAACTATCCATCTTTCTTTACAGACCCCCTTTTCCATTCAAATTGCCAAATTCTCAAGACATTTTTGTTTGAAACACAGTATAATATGGATTAAAACACCAGAGCTCCTTGAACTGTACATACTAACTCTTTATCTAAGAGTTAAGTAGGGTTCATTGTTTTTCTGTGGCTTTAATATGACAGACAACAGATTTTTCAGTACTTCATGAGAACTTTAGACAGGAGTTAGGAAAGATTATGAACTTTTCTCCACCTTTCTGTTCTTGCTGTAATAAAAGAACTAAACATGAATTTACTTACTGTAAAGTAATTTGTGGTTATGAAAGGGACTATCCATAAATTCTTCTTGCTATTGTTGTTGTCAGGTGCCACTGAGTTGAGTATGACTTATAACAACCATCTGAATAACAAGTTTGATTCTTGTTCTATCCCGTGACATCCTTATCATGTTTAATATATTTCATCCCATTGTTGCAGTCATTATATCAATACATTTCATTGAGATTATTCCTCTGTTTTGTTGGCTCTCCATTTTTCCAAGAATGACGTCGTTTTAGAAGTACTGGCCTCTCCTAACCATGTGCTCAACTTCTCTGAGACAAAGACTCACCTTTCTCATCTCCAAGGACTATCCCATTTGTACCTTCTCCAAAACATACTTGTTTCCTTGTAAGTCCATGAGATATTCAATCCCCTTCTCAAACACTACAACACAAAGGCATAAATTATTCTTCCGTCATCTTTATTCATTGTTCCGTTTTAAGGTATTTAACAATTATAAAGATCATGGCTTGAATCAGGTACATCCAAGTCTTTAAACTGACATCATTGCTCCTTAAAACTTTGGAGAGGTCCTTGACATCAGATTTCCCCAAAGCAACTCATCTTCTGATTTCCTAACTGCTGGTACCAAAGATATTAATTGTAGATCTAATCAGAACAAAATCTTTTGACAACTTTAATCTTTTCTCTTTCTATCATGATGTTTCCTATTGGTCCAGTAGTGAGAGCTTTTATTTTCTTGATGTTGAGATGTAATCAGTATTGGATTCTGCAGTCCTTGATCTTTTGAAACAAATGTTTCAAGTTTTCTTCACTTTTAGCAAGTAAGGATTTGTCATTTGTGTATTGAGGCTGTTCCTCCTATAACAGTGTCACATTTCTCTTCATAAAGTCCAGGTTCTCAAGTGAAGGATGAATGAAGGCTACACCTCTGATTCAAAGCTTTGTTAGTTTTGGTTTTTAGGTTTTTGTTTGTTGTTTTTTTTTTTTTTACAGCATCAGAAATCCTTTCTTTAAAGATCATGGCTGTTAGCTTTGTTAGTTTTATACCATAAAGTGTTCCTTTGCTCTGTTTGGACCACAGTTTCTTGATCTAAGTATAGGTTTTTCATGAGCACAAGTAAGTGTTCTGAGATTTCCATTCTTCTCAGTGTTAGCTATAATTTGTTACTATGAGGAGTCAAATGTCTTTGTACAGTCAATGATATACAAATAAATATTCTTCTGTTATTCTCTACTTTCAGTCTAGATCTAACTGACATCAGCAATGATGTCCCTGGTGCCACAATCTCTTTTAAGTCCAGGTTGAACTTCAGACAATTCTCTATACAGGTGCTGTTATAGCCATTTTGGGAAAATCTTCAGTAAGATTTAAAATAGTTTGAAAATTTCCATGTTTGGTAATATCAGCTTTCTTGGGGAAAGAAACAATTATCAATTTCTTAGAAAGCATTAATCTGAAAAAAAATTAAGATAAAGGGCAAGTGTAGATGGATGTAACATCCTTAACCTCACTGTTTTGGAGACCACTTTGCTAACATCTAGTAAAAAGTACTTAATTGTGCTCATGTGAAACCTATTTCTAGACCACGGAACTGTTTTGTAAACAGAGCAAGGAAAAACTACGTACTTTAAAATCAAGAAAATTTTGTGGCAGGGCTTTATCTTTTCTCAATTCTTGTTCCATTTGCATGCTGAACAAATTATTTGATAAACTGGACTATATGAAGGAAAAGCATGCTATTAGGGACAGAGGAAGACTTAACAACAAGTGTTATGCAGATGACACATTCTTGTTTGCTTAAAATGAGAAGGATTTGAAATACTTGCTGTAGAAGATCAAATGCCACAGCCTTTAATATGGATTGTATCACAACAAAAAGAAGACAAAAATCCTCATCACTAGGATAAGAGGCAACATCATGATAGAGGGGGGAAATATTGTAATTGTCAATGATTTCATCTTGCTTGGATCCACCCTTTGAACCAGCTATCACCAATTTTTCCTAGAAGCTTGCAGCCTTTGGTAAGGCATCCAGCATAACAAATCCTCTACTTTTAACTCCTGGTCAGGGGCAGCTGTCAATTTGCTTGCATGCCATATTGACTAGTTTCATCTTAATCAGGTGGTGAGGCCCTTAATACCTACCTTTGCTTTGGTTCCACCCCATCCAGTGGAAGTCCCAACCTTAGACTTCCCCATGAGCCAAAAGAAGAGTACCAACACACAAGATCCACCAATACATCAGTTTTGCCTGGGACATCATCCTGCTTTGCCAGCTCTGTGCCTTAACTGTAAGGCTCCAACAGTCAGTAGTCACAAGAATATAGTCCTGAAATAGAGAGAAGATCCTTCCTCCAGCTGAAGGAACTTAGTTGTGGGACTGGAGCAGAAGGAACAGAAATACTGGGACCACCATTCCTAGCCCTCTATATACCCTCTACCCCCTTTCAGCTAACTTTTCCACAGGACCAGAGATGAAGGATCACAGAGACAAACGTGAGTTGCCCTCCATTCCCTTACTTGAGTGTTAAGCTATTCAGCTGAAGCAAGTCACCCTGTGATCCCAAGGATCTGAGAGAAATTTATACAGGGTGAAGGGTGAACTGCCTTTTCCTCTTCTGGATCAGTGAGCTCCCCAGCCAACATCATCAGGCTGAGGACCTGCTAGGCCTCAGAAAAGAAGGGAAAAAAAAAACACTCTATCACAGCAACAATACAGAAGTAGACTACTTCACAGTCTACACAAATCCAAAACAAAATTGCACCCCCCAAAAAAGATAAAAACACAGAATCTTTGGATTTCCTGAAGTTAAAAAGTCTATTGCAACTTTCTGACACAAAATTCAAAAGAATAATGACTGAACATTTTCAATGGGTGAAAGAAAAAAAAAACAATTAAAAAATTGCAGGATTCTACAAGCAAAAGCCAAAAGGAATTTAAAATCACTAACACAGAGGTACACACACACACACACACACACACACACACACACACACAAATAATTTAAGAGAATGCAGATGAAAGATATGGAGAATTAGAAACCTAAGAAAAGTAAGAAACTGCAGTCCAGAATATTGGGACCAGTGTCTCAAGAGCTATCAACATGTTTAAGGGACAGATGAGCAGAACTGAGGAGATGGAGTACTGACTCAGCAAAATAGAAGAAAGCGTTCTTAGCACTGATCTGTTAAAGCAAAAACAGAATCAAAAAAGAAGGAAAATGAAGAAAACCTAAAAATAATGTAGCACAACATCAAGAAGAACAACATGTCTATAATTGGAAATCCAGAACAGGAAGAAGCAAAACATTAAAGGCACTGAGAAAGTCTTGGAAGAGTTACTAGAAGAAAACATTCCAGGAATAATAAAGAATGAGAAAGTATACATAAAAGAAACTCAGCTTACTCCATACAGAATAGATCACAAAAGAAAAACCCTAAAGTGTATCAAAGTTAAGTTCATCAGAATAAAAAAACAAGGAGAGAATTCTGAAAGCAGATAGGGAAAAATAAAGAGTAATCTGTAAAGGAGAGCAAATAAGATTGCTTGGCAGAAACCATGCAAGCAAGAAAATAATAGAATGACATATATATAGCTGTCATCCAAAAAAATATTCTACCCAGCAAAACTGTCCATCAAATAAGAGGGAGAGACAAAGATATTATAAAAATAGCAACTAAAAGAGTGTGCAAAAGCAAGATCAATGTTCCTGAAAATAATGAACAAAGTCTCACTTTCTAGTCTTTTCTAGGCCACTCTAGGAGGTGATAAAAAACTGAGCCCTTGGCCACTCTCCTGGAAATGATGCACTTATAACCCTTGACCTGCAGAGAGCATGGCGCGTTCTGGAAAGTTCTGGAACGGATCGCGGCCCAAGAATTAGGCTAGCGGAAATGCTCCGATTACCTGCAGTCCTTTGGCAGATGAGGCCAGTGTCTAGGGCTCTGGCTCCTCATTTAACTCGGACTTATGCCAAAGATGTCGAATTTGGTGCTGATGCCAGAGCCATAATGCTTAAAGGTGTAGACCTTTTAGCCGATGCTGTATCTGTTACTATGGGGCCAAAGGGAAGAACAGTCATTATTGAACAGAGTTGGGGAAGTCCCAAAGTTACAAAAGACGGTGTAACTGTTGCAAAATCAATTTACTTGAAGGATAAATATAAAAATATTGGGGCCAAACTTGTTCAGGATGTTGTCAATAACACGAATGAAGAGGCTGGAGATGGTACTACCACGGCTACTGTACTGGCACGCTCTATTGTCAAGGAAGGCTTCAAGAAGATTAGCAAAGGTGCTAATCCAGTGGAAATCAGGAGAGGTGTGATGTTGGCTGTTGATGCGGTAATTGCTGAGCTTAAGAAACAGTCTAAACCTATGACAACTCCTGAAGAAATTGCTCAAGTTGCTACAATTTCTGCAAATGAAGATAAAGAATTTGGCACCATCATTTCAGATGCAATGAAAAAGGTTGGGATTTCTCCAAGGTTGGGTGTCATCGCAGTAAAGGATGGAAAAACACTGAATGATGAATTAGAAATTATTGAAGGAATGACATTTGACTGAGGCTATATTTCCCCATATTATATTAAAGCATCAAAAGGTCAGAAATGTGAATTCCAGGATGCACATGTTTTATTGAGTGAAAAGAAAATTTCTAGTGCCCAGTCCATTGTACCTGCTCTTGAAATTGACAATGCTCACCATAAGCCTTTGGTCATAATTGCTAAAGATGCTGATGGAGAAGCTCTAAGTACTCTTGTATTGAATAGGCTAAAAGTTGGTTGTAGCCGTCAAAGCTCCAGGTTTTGGTGAAAATAGAAAGAACCAGCTTAAAGACATGGCAATTGCTACTGGTGGAGCAGTGTTTGAAGAAGAGGGATTGACCCTGAATCTTCAAGATTTTCAGCCGCATGACTTGGGAAAAGTTGGAGAGGTCATTGTGACCAAAGACGATTACAAGGCTCAAATTGAAAAACATATTCAAGAAATCATCAAGCAATTAGACATTACAACTAGTGAATATGAAAAGGAAAAACTGAACGAACGTCTGGCAAAACTTTCAGATGGAGTGGCAGTGCTGAAATTTGGTGGCACTAGTGATGTGGAAGTAAATGAAAAGAAAGACAGAGTTGCAGATGCCCTTAACGCAACACAAGCTGCTGTTGAAGAAGGCATTGTTCTTGGAGGAGGCTGTGCTCTGCTTTGGTGCATTCCAGCTTTGGACTCACTCACTCCAGATAATGAAGATCAAAAAATTGGTATTGAAATTATTAAAAGAACACTCAAAATTCCTGCAATGACCATTGCTAAGAATGCTGGTGTTGAAGGATCATTAATAGTTGAGAAAATTTTGCAGAGTTCCTCAGAAATCGGTTATGATGCTCTGCTTGGAGATTTTGTGAATATGGTAGGAAAAGGAATCATTGATCCAACTAAGGTTGTAAGAACTGCTTTGTTGGATGCTGCTGGAGTCGTGTCTCTGTTAACCACAGCAGAAGTCGTAGTCACAGAAATTCCTAAAGAAGAGAAAGAGCCAGACATGGGTGGAATGAGAGGTAGAACGGATGAAATGGGAGGAAGCAAGTTCTAATTCCCAGATAATGCTTTACCACTTATTAATAAACTGTGACAGGAAGTGCAAGGCATTATTCCTCACCAATAACTTCAGAAATGGCAGGAGAAAAGGCTGGCTGATGTCTAAGAAAATCACTATAAACATCAATTACTGGTTTTAGTTGACAATATGTAATGGGGTTTATTGCTGTCATTGTCCATGCCTACAGATAATTTATTTTGTATTTTTGAATAAAAGAAGACATTTGTACATTCCTGATGCTGCATGCAAGAGCCAATACCAATGTACTATTTTCAACTGAAATCACTGAGGCATTTTTACTACTGTTCTGTAAAACCCAGGATTTTAGTGCTTGCCATCACTAGATGAGAAGTTAAGCAGCCTTTCTGCGGAGAGTAAGAATGATTGTGTACAAAGTAGAGAAATACCCAATTATGTAAAAACCTCTGTGTAATAAAAACTTGTTTTAAGTAAAAAAAAAAAAAAAAGTAAACAAAGTCTCTTCACCGAGAAGCCACAGAAAGGAAGACTGATCAAAGTAACCAACAAAAACAACAAAAAATACTCAACAAAATTATAACAATAAACCTTTTAATAATTACACTGAATGTAAATGGTTTAAATGAGAAGGAAAAAAATGAGTAAAATTTTGATAAAAAATAAAACTCATCAATATGCTGTCTCTAAGATACACAATTGAGAAGTGGAGACAGACAAAATCAAAGAGTGGGAAAAATACAAAAAGAAAATGAAAACCAGAAAAAAGCATAGGTAGCAATATTAATCTCTTAGAAAATACATTTCAGTTTAAAAACCACCATAAAGGGCAAGGAAGGACAATATATACTAGAACATGAAGACATCACTATAATAAATATGCGTGCATCAAAAGAGAAACCTACAAATTGCAATAAGCAAATGTTAACAAAACTGAAGAAAAAAAATAGACAACACCACAATAGTATTAGGAGACTTCAATGCATCACTCTCAAAGAAAAATAGAATGATCGGAAAGAAACTCAAGAAAGATGCTGAAGACTTAAAGCACACAATCAACTCAATGTCATAGATATACTAAGGCTAATGCACCCCTAAAAGATCAGAATATACTCTTCTTCATCATTCATAGAAAATTCTCCAGAATAGATTATATTTTAGGTCACAAAGCAAGTTTCAATAAATTGAAAAACCTAGAAAGACTATAAAAGATTTTCTCAGACCACAAGGCTACAAAATTAGAAATCAACAAGAGGATAAAGGAGAAAAGTTCATATATTGAAAGCTTAAAAAGACCATGTATTATGATCATAAGTGGGTAATGTTGTTGTTGTTGTTAAGTGCCATAAAGTCATAAATGACCCATAGCGACCCTATAAAGGGAATTCTTGGATGCAAAACTTTCATCTTTTCTTCAAGTTCAAAGACTGTCCAGAGGCAAGCTTTCTTGGAAGTGGATGCCACTCCTGCTTCCAAGCCTGTTTTATTCAGGAGATTCACAAAAACCAGGCCCAAAGGCCCAAGGGCCCAAAAGCCTTTAAACATGGGGCCAAATCCGATCAGCTCAGAGCCACACCCTAGTGTCAAACCCAAGCCAGAAAATACACCTTTTCAGAATATGCCCCTTCTACTTAACTTTCCAGCATGGAATTGCTTTAGACTGGCAGCCAAATAAAAATATGAAGTAAAACATTCTTGAAGCAAATGAGAATGAAAACATAAGTTATTAAAACCCCTGGGATACAGCAAAAGACATACATAGAGGTCAATTCATATCAATAAGTAAACATATAAAAAGGAAAAACAAAATGGTAATCAATTATTTAATCCACAATCTCCAACAAGTAGAAAAGAACAGCAAGAAAAACCAACAATGTCTAAAATAAAAGAAATTATAAATATTAGGAATGAAATAAAGGAATTAGAAAACAATTGAAACTATCAACAAGACCAAGAGATGATTCTTCAAAAAGGTCAATAATATTGGCAAACCGCTAGCAAAGTTGACAAAGGACAAGAAAGAAAAGACATAAATAATACAAATAAAAGATGAAAGGGGCAATGCCACAACAGAACCAACTGAAATCAAAAGGCTAACAATGGAATATTATGAAAAAGGGTACTGAAACAAATATGAAAACCTAGAGGAAGTGGTCTAATACTTAGAAACTCACAACCTATCCAAACTGACACAGATCGAAATATAGTACAACAGAAGAAATAGAATAGGTAATAAAACAACTTCCAACAACAACAAAAAAAATCAGTCCTAGATCATAGTGAATTTTATCAACTATTCAGGGAACAGCTGCCACCATTTTACATAAACTATTTTAGAAAACAGAAAAAGATGGAATACCAAACTAGAAAGTTAAAAAAAAAACCAAAAAAATCCCCACAAAGATAGATCAATGTCTCTCAAGAATATCAATACAAAATATCCTCAATAAAATCCTGCCTAGTAGAATCAAACAGTACATTAAAATATATATATATATATATTATCAATATATATTATCTATATATATTATATATTATCTATATATATTATCTATCTATCTATCTACCTATCTGTCTATCTATATCATGACCATTACAGGTATGAAAGGATGGTTCAGCGGAAGAAAAACAAGCAACGTGATTCATCACTTTAACAAAGCAAAGAACAAGAACCATATGATCTTATCAATTGATGCAGGAAAATCTTTGACAAAATCCAACACCGCTTTCTGATTAGAACATTCAATAAGGTAGGAATAGAAGGAATTTCCTCAACTTAGTAAAAAGTATATATAGAAAACACAGAGCCAACATCATTCCCAATGAAGGGTGATTAACGCATTCCCCTTGAAAACAGGAACTTGGCAAAGATGTCTACTATCACCTTTTCTATTCAATAATGTATTGGAAACCTTAGCCGAGGTAATAAGACAAAAGAATAAAATAAGTATCCAAATTAGTAAAGATGAGTTAAAACTATCTCTATATTCAGACGATATGATAGTATACTTAGAAAACCCTAAAGATTCTATGAGATTGGCCATAGTCTACTAATTCAGTGGAGCTGAAGCATATACTGGATCAATATACAAAAATTAGCAGTAACAAAGAGAATATAGAAATTGAAATTTAAAAAATGGTAGCCTGGAAGGAGCGGCATCCACTTCTGAAATGGCTTGTCTCCAGAAACTCTATGTACGAACAGTGCTCAGACTTTTCATTCATAGGGTCGCTATGAGTCATCTACGACTCGATGGCACCTAACCACGACAACAACAATCATAATAGCTAATCATAAACTGAAATATTTGGGAGAAAATCTAACTAGATATGGAAAACACCTATACAAAAAAATTACAAAATATTACTACAAGAAGGAAAAAGAGACCTGGAAAATGGAAGAATATATCATGCTTATTGACAGGAAGATGCAATATTATGAAAATGACAATTCTACCAAAGGCTACCTTCAAGATCAGTGCAATACCAATACACATATCAACTCCATTCTTCAATGAGATGGAAAACTAATTTCAAATTTTATATGGAATGGAAAGAGACCTCAATTAAACAAAGCACTATTGAAAAAGAGAAATTTGGTAGGAGGCATCATATCCTACTACAGACACGGTTGCCAAGAGAGTATGGTACTGTTACAGCAACAAACATAGATTAATGGACGAGAATTGAGAACCCAGAAATCAGGTCATCTACCTATGGTCAACTGATTTTGACAAGGTGAAGAAATAAATTAAGTGGAGAAACAATAGCCTCTTTTAACAAATAGTGTTGGCAAAAATGGAAAACAATTTGAAAAACAAAACAAAAACAAAATAAAAAACCATAAGCAAGAACTACCCTTCGCACCACATACAAAAACTATTTAAAATGGATCTGGACAATGGCTGAGGATGACAGAAGAATTGATGCTTTGGATTATGGTGCTGGAGAAGACTATTGAACCACGGACAATCAGTAGAACAAACAGAACTGTTTTTGAGAGGGTGAAACCAATTTTCTCCCAGGATGTTAGAATTCTGAAGCTATATCTCACATACTTCAGATATGTGGCCAGGTGAGACCTGACCTTGGAGCGGGACATTATGCTTGGAAGGATGGAGGGACAACACAGGAGAGGAAGACCCTGGATGAGATGGATTGACAAGAAAACTGGGTCAATGTGGTTAGATGTGTTGCAGTCAATAAGACTGGCTCAGGATAGGGCAAGTTTCAGAGCTATTGTACATAGGATTGCTATGAGTCACTGGAGACTCAATGATACATAATAACAACAGGAGGTTTAACTAACCTTTGAGATTTTCCAAGAAATTAAATGAGAGTTGCTTGAACTATTTAAGGTCAGATTCATAAGTGTATCCTTAAATGCCAATCAGTCTTGCAAACTTGAGTTCTTTTTAATTATCTTTAGTTTTCTTTCAACTGCACTGTTGAAGAAGAATACTGAATATCCCATACACTGCCAAAAACAAAACAAAAAGACAAAAATAAATACCAAACCAAAACAAATAAATCTGTCTTGGAGGAAGTGCAAGTAGGATTCTTCTCAGAGGCAAGAATGATGAAACTTCATGTCACATTCTTTGGAGATATATGTTAGTAGGGACTGTTGTTGTTGTTATTGTTGAGTTGAAATCTACCGACAGCTTACCATCCAGTGGGTTTTCAGAGTAGTTATCATATGGGAGTAGATTACCCATCCTTCTTCCATAGAGAAGTTGGTAGATTCGAACCATATATCTTTTGGATAACAGTGCAATTTTTTACTACTTTGCAACCAGAGCTAGTTCTTGAAAAAATATATCACATTGGGGAAGTTGAAGGGTCAAAGGAAGACAGAAAGACCTTCAAAGACATGGTTTGACACTGTGACAAAGGGGTTGAGTGTATCACAGATGGTGAGGATCACACAGGATAGGACTAAGTTCAGATCTATTGTTCATAGCTTTGGTAAGAGTCATAATGAACTCAGTGGAACTTAAGAACACCCACAAGGTGGCAAATAAATAAAGATATATGATTTCTAGTTATGTGTTCTAGTTTTGTGTTCTAGTGAACACAAAAAGTTCTGTCTGAAGTCACATGACAATAAAACAGATGGATTGTGATATCCAAAGCACTTTATTTAATGACGGATCCGGGAAGAGCAGGGTTTTCTCTAAAAACTGTCTCTCTGTCTCATCTGAAAAGGGTTATTGGCTTTTACTCTTGGGTTAGGGACTAATCTACTTAACATATCTGTAGCTCAAAGTTACAGGATTTTTGCATTCAAAGAAGTGTATGACAGAGGAAAAATAAACTTTCCAAAGACAAGTAGTTTAAGAAATACACATTTCCTTTCCTGGTAAAGAGTTAATGGTGATCTGCATGACTATAGAAAGTTGAAACATGATCTGAGGATGAAAGAAATGTTAAATGATTCAAGCAGGAAATATAGGCTGTCAAAAATGACATTAGTTTTCTTAAGAGCTATATTATGTGCTATGTTGTTGTTGTTATGTGCCATCGAGTCATTTGCGATTCATAGCGACCCTATGTACAAGAGCTCTGAATGCTGTTCTAGCCTGTGGCAACCTAGTCATCTCAAATGCACTTATTCCCACTGATCCAGTTACAGAATCAATCCGTCTCATCAAAGGCCTTCCTCTCCTTCGCCACCTCTCCACTCTGCCAAACATGATGTCCCTCTCCAAGAACCAGTCCCTCCTTGCAACATGCCCAAAGTAAGTCAGAAGAAGTTTCATAATCCTTGAATCCAAGGAGCATTCCGGCTTCACATTTTCCAGGACACAATTCTGAATTTATTAATGCTACGCTACTTCATTAGTGTTCAAGGCCTCAAACCTGTTCCTGAGATGTTCTGAAATTCAGGTGAGATAGACTCAAAGTCATATTTTGGTTGCTTTGAATTTGGTTTCATTTTCCTCAACTTCAGCTTGAACATGCATATGAGTAGTTGGTGGTCTGTTCCACAATCAGCTCGTGGTCTAGTTTTCACAGCTGATATTGAGCTTCTCCAGCAGTTCTTTCCAAAGATGTAATCGATCTGACTCCTATGCATACCATCAGATGAAATCCAAGTATATAACCTGCATTTATGTCTCTCAAAAAATGTATTTGCTATGAATAAGTCATTGTGCAAAATTCAATCATTCTCTCTCCAGCTCCATTTCTGTCATTGAGTTCATGTTTTCCAAATACTGAATCTTCTTCTCTGTTCCCAGCTTTTGCATTCCAGCCACCTATAATTATCAATGCATCTTGATTGCATGTTCTATCAATCTCTGATTGTAAAAGTTGGTAAAAATATTCTATATTCTCTTCCTTGGCTCTGGTTGTTGGTGCATATATCTGAATGATAGTGGTATTCACTGGCCTTCCTTGTATGTTTATGGATATTATCCTGTTACTCACCGTATTGCACTTCAAAATGGATCTAGCAATGACTATTTTAACTATGAAAGCAACTCTATTTTTCTCACATTCTCCTCTCCAGAGTAATATATCATATAGTCATCCGACTCAAAATGCCCCATGCCAGTCCATCTCATCTTGCCAACGCCTAGTATGTCAACATTTATGCGTTCCATTTCTTCCTTAACAATATCATCTAATTTTCCTACATTCATGGTTCTCACATTCCAGGTCCCAATCACTAGAGTCTGCATACAACTGTTCCTCTTCCTTTGTATTTCCATACTTGAAAGCTCAACTTCAGTTCTACTTTCTGTTATCTACATGTGTTCTGTAGTACATAGGGTACATTGATTTCACATGCAACGAAAATTCTACTAATGATTATCCAAAAACTACTGGAACAGCACATCAGCAGAAAACCATCAGAAATGCAGGCTGGGTTTAGAAGGGGTCGTGGTACTAGGGATATTGTAGCTGATGTTAGATGTATCTTAGTTGAAAGCAAGGAATACGAGAGGAATGTCTATCTGTGTTTCATTGACTATGCAAAGGCATTTGACTGTGTGGATCATAACCAACTGTGGCTGACTCTGAAAAGAATGGGAATCCCAGAACACTTGGTTGTTCTACTGCGAAACCTATACTTGGACCAGGAGGGAGTCGTCAGAACAGAGCAATGGAATACTGCACGATTCAAAATTGGGAAGTGTGTACGCCAGGGATGCGTCCTATTTCCATACCTTTTCAGCCTGTGTGCAGAACAGATTATCCGGGAAGCTGGGCTTTATGAGGAAAAATGTGGGGTAAAGATTGGTGGAAGATCTATGAACAATCTGCCTTATGCAGATTACACAACCCTGCTTGTTGAAACTAAAGAGGACCTGAAGCACCTGCTGCAGAGGGTCAAGGACTGCAGCCTCCAATATGGATTGAGGCTCAATGTCAAGAAGACAAAGATTCTCACCACTGCACCAATTGGCAGCATCAGAATGGATGGTGAAGAGATTGAGATTGTTCACAGCTCTAATTTGCTTGGCTCCACAGTTAACACTCTTGGCACCAGCAGCCAGGAAATTAAAAGGTGCATTGCCATGGGAAATTCTGTTGTTAGCGACCTCTCCAAAGTACTGAAGAGCAATGCTGTCTCTCTGGAGACTAAGATGTGTCTGATACAGGCAATCGTCTTTGCAATCATTTCTTAAGCATCAGAGAGTTGGACAATGTCCAGGGAGGATAGAAAGAGAATTGATGTCTTCGAGCTGTGGTGCTTGAGAAGAGTATTAAGAATACCATGGACTGCTAGGAAAACAAACAGATTTGTCCTGGAAAGGGTTAAAACGGGTGGCTCCTTGGAGGCAAGGATTCTTGGGTTCCATGTAACATACTTTGGACATTTTGTACGGAGAGACCGGTCCTTAGAGAAGAACATCATGCTTGGGAGGATAGAGGGGAAGGCCCTCTATGAGGTGGATTGATTCAGTGAAGAGACAGTGCGATTGGCACAGGACAGCAGAGTTTAGGGCTGTTGTACATAGAGTCGCTATGAGTAGCAAACAACTCGATGGCACAAAAAAACAACAAAAAATCTATTTAATTAAAAATAATTATTAAAGAAAAAAATCCCACAAAATTTGCATGTAATTTATGTTTAAAACACAACAAAAAGACTCTTTTACTATGAAAGAAATAACTATTATGCATGGTCAATAGAGATTCCTTAACAAAAATCAGGAACTGGATATACTAGGTTCTAAAACAGAAATAAAAGAACTGTATAACTTTGACTCTTACCTTTTAGAAAAAACAATATTTTAAAGTAATTTTGTGACCTTAGAGAACATAAAGTGAATTCCTTTAGAGTTTTTTTTTTCTTATACCTTACTTTTAAAATATTGTACATATTAGAAAGTTGTTTTGTATTTTTCCTATGCACTTTTCTTTGATGATTCTATTAAAACAAAGCACTTGGAAGTAGAGATTAAAAAAGAGACTATGTACTGAATTCTTTAGTATTTACATGATTGAATATGTATTTATTTGTTTTTGTAAAGCTTTTCATAATTTTTGTTCACTTTTTGTATTTTAACCATCATATATCTAGAGAGTGATATATCATTTTGTCCGAATTTTCTAAGGTACATTTTGTTTCCTGAGAAAAGGTTTCCTAAAGTTCCTGAATGGAAGATGAACAAAAAAGTGAACTTGGTGACAAGCATTCACATAAGAGTCTGGCAGCCTGGACTTGTTATACTTGTTAACCTTTAGAGTCTGTTATTTTATAGACAGGATGTTGATTTTCTGTTGAGAGATGTTTGCAACAGAAAGTTGAGAGATGGCCAAGATAAAAATTTTCTTACTATTTTTTTTATTTCTATTAAGACTTTTCTTTTAATGTCTCTTTCAAAAACATGGTTTAGCTTTATTTGTCTTCCCTAGTGAATGCTCAAAAGGTAATTTTGGAAATGTATGCTTTACCTTTTGGTAATTTTCCCAGTTATGTTTGGGAATAGATGGTATACTAATTGACATATTTCAGTTAACAGATGCTGCCCTGGATGTGCTCACCAAGTTGTGCCAAAAAATCTGGAGAACAGCCACTTGGCCAAGTGACTGGAAGAGATCTATATTTGTTCCTATCCCAAAGAAAGGTGACCCAACAGAATGTGGAAACTACAGAACAATCTCACTGATTTCACATGCAAGCAA
>NW_006400289.1:195623-206235 GCF_000299155.1 Elephantulus edwardii
AACAACAACAACAACAACAACATGTTTGAGTTTGTAGTTTGAAATTTTGTACCACTCCCAAAAATATTTTATCGAGTGAGTATTCTGTATGTATACTCCAAATTTGTAAAGAAATTATCTTTCTATTCTGTAATAATACACTTATTCAATACACTAGGCAAAAGCCAAATACTTGGGGTTTTTGAAAATGTTTTTATTATTATTTTAACAAAAGTTTACAGAAAAGTTGGATTTTCTTTCTTTCATTCATTGCTGCACATTTCCCTCCCAACCATCCCAGTTCGCTTTAAAAAAATTAATTCATTTTTGCATAATTGTCTGCCCCACCCCACTCTTTTCCCCGTCCTATTTGCTATGCACCTCTTGTTTTGAACTATTACAGTATAAATAATGTGCAATCATAGATTCATTTTTTCCGCTTTTTAAATTAATTTAATGAACATTTACAGAGATTTTGGATTTCCATCCATTCATTGTTGCACTTTTCTCCATGCCCAGCCCTCCCCCACCAAAGTTCGCTTCTCTGTTTGAAAAATAAAGAAAAATTCTTTCATTTGTATACAATCCCCCCGTACCACACCACACGAAGTACTCTCCACTATGCAACTTAATTCTGGGCTCTTGTGATAGCCATAGTAACCTATCATATATCGCTTTTAAACTGTTCTCTCCCTCATCTGTTTCAATGCAGTATACCTAATTTATCCAGTTTTTCTCAAACTTACCTCAACCCTGATGTCAGTCCCATTCTACAACAGTGGCACCATGCAGTACTTGTCGTTTTGTGACTGAGATATTTCACTCAGCATAATGTCCTCCAGGCTCACTCATTTTGAAAAAAATATTGCGTAAGGTCCTTGTTTTTCAATGCAGCGCAGTATTCCATTGTGTGAATATACCACAGCTTCTCTATCCATTCGTTTGTTGATGGGCACTTGGGTTGTTTGCAACTTCTTGCTATTGTGAACAGAGCCGTGATAAACATGGGTGTGCATATATCTGCTTTGATGCCATTTATGGTATCTTTAGGGTATATTCCCAGTAGTGGAATTCCTGGGTCAAATGGTATCTTTATTTGCAACTTTTTGAGAAAGCGCCACAATGCTTTCCACAGTGGTTGCACCATTTCACACTTCCACCAACAGTTAATAAGGGTTCCAGTTTCTCCACAACCTCGCCAGCATTTGTTGCTTGCTGTTCTGTTAAATTTTGCTATTCTGACTCGGGAGATGATATCTAAGTAGTTTTGATTTGCATCTCTCTTAGAGGTAGGGATTTTGAACATTTCTTCATGTGCTTATTAGCCATCTGCATGTTGTCTTCGGTGAAGTGTCTGTTCATATCCTGTGCCCATTTTCTATTGGATCATTTACCTTTATCTTGTTGTGGTGTTCAAGTAGTTTATAAATTCTGGATATAAGTCCCTCATCTGATGTGTCATTGCCAAATAGTTTTTCCCAGTCTGTGGCTTCCCTTTTTACCCTGTTGGAGAAGTTTATGGATGTGCATAGGGATTTGATTCTTAGAAGGTCCCATTCATCTATTTTGTCTTCTCCTAGTTGTAGATTTTTTACCATACTTGGAAGACTGTTTATGTTGTGGATTAGGACTACTAGACTTTCTCCAAGCTTTTCTTTAATGAAGTTTATAGTCCTTGGTTAAACAGTTCTTTCCTTCCTCTGTTCCAAAACAGTACTCATTATTTGTCCTCTCTTTTCTTAGTTTCCCCTCAACTTGTAAATCAGTCCTCTTTCATAATAGTGATGTTATGCAGTATTTGTCCTTCTGTGATAGAGATATTTCACTCAGCATAATGTCCTCCAGAGTCACACATGTTCTGTAATATTTTATAACTTTTTCTAATTTTCAATGCTACATATTATCCCAGTGTGTGATTATATATCATAGTTTTACTATCCACTAATTTGTTGATGGCACTTGGGTTGCGTTTATCCCTTTGCTATTGTGAATATCCCAGCTACAAACATAAGTGTGCATATATCTGTTTAGGTGGAAGCTCTGGTTTCTTTCAGGTATATTCTCAGTAGTGGAATTGCTGGTTTAAATAGTCTTTCTATTTCCAACTTTCTGAGTAAGTGTTGTACTGCCTTCCATAGTGGTTGCACCATTTTACACTCCCATCAGCAGTTAATAAGGGTGCCGATTTCTCTACAAACTTACTAGCATTTTTTTTTTTTTTGCTACTCTGTTGAACTTCCCTTCTGTTACTGGGGTGAGATGATATCTCATAATTGTTTTGATTTGCATCTCTCTGAAAGCTAGTGATTTCTAACATTTCTTTATGTATTTGTTCACTATCTAAATGTCTTCTTTGGTGAAGTGTCTGTTCATATCCTGCACTCATTTTGAGATTTAGTTGTTTACTTTTTACTTGTTGAGGTGTGAGAGTATTCTATACATTTTAGATATGAGTTCCTTATCAGATATGCCATTACCAAATATTTTTCCAGTCTTTGGGTTTCCTTTTCACCCTGTTGGAGAAGTTTTATTATGTGCATAGAGATTTGATTCTTAGATGGCCCCATGTATCTATTTCATTCTCTCCTGGTTGTATGTTTTTCAAGAATTTTGGAAGACTATTCATATGGTAAGGAACAGCTTCTAGAATTATTCCTAGTTTTTTTCTGACAAATTTCATATTCCTTCGTTTTATTCCTAAGTCCTTAATCAACTTTTAGTTTGGTTTTGTGTATGGTGTGAGGTATGGGATTTGCTTGAGTTTTCTATGTATAATTTTTTCAATTTTGCTGACATCATTTGTTAAAGAGGCTTTTGTTTCCCTTCTTAACTGATTTAGCCTCCTTTCAAAAAATCAATTGACTGTAGGTAAATAAGCTGATTTCTGAATTCTCAATTATATTCCATTGTTCTATGTGTCAGCCACTGTACCGTGCTAAGGAAAACAATACCCATCAAAATAACTAAGCACAAGATTAAATACTTGGGAGTAAATCTAACTAGAAACTTAAGAGTCATATTCAAAGAAAATGACAGAATATTACTACAAGAAGAGACTTGGAGATATGGAAAAATATACCATTCTCATTCATGGATAAGAAGATTCAATATTGTGGAAATGACAATTCTATCAAAGATGATCTACAAGTTCAATACAATCACAATATATATTGTGTTTCCATTTTTCAATGATATGGAAAATGCAATTTCCAATTGTATCTGGAATGGAAAGAGACCCCTAAATAAGTAAAGCACTCCTGAGCAAGAGAAACAAGTTAAGAGGCTTCTTATTCCCTGATTTCAAATCCAGCTACACAGCCATGGTGGTCAAAAACTGTGCATTAAATTATGTTATTCTTTGCTGATTAAAAAGCTAATTATTTAAATAAACTCCAAATTTTTTTTCCTGTTAAGTAGCTGAACTGTAGTCTCAAATCAATGTAGTTTGAATTCACCAACTGCTCTAAGGGAAAATGAAGGACAATCTTCTCCCATTGTATTTTTGGTCTTTGAAAACCCACTGGATTGTCAATTATGGATCTGTTCCAACTAGACAGAACACAACAATAAGCTTGCATAAAGATAATTTTAATAAAGTCTTTTTATTTCTAAACACAATATGCATGTTTTAAAAAATTTAGAAAATGAAGACAAATATAAGAAGTCAAAATTATTACATTTTCCAAGCTACAGGACCTGTAAGATACTTTTAGGAATTATAACACTTTTAGGATTTCCCTTTAAGTCTAGGACACTTTTAAAAATGGAAATCATAGGGTATTATAATTTTATATCGAAATCCTTCTTTGCTCATTCAATGTGTGGCATATTTCTTACCTTTAAATTAATTTTAAGAGTTTATTATTAGCACTAAATTTAATTAGTAATTCTACACCTAGATTTTGTTACTTTAAATTTTTAACTATTTTATATTTTAAATAGCAAAATATAGTCTGTATGTGTATACTTGACTACACTATTAGTCTTATTTAAAAAAAATAATTATTGGGTCTAACACAAAGAATACTTTTTAAAAACTTGATACCTACTACAATTCAGTTCTCCACATCAATATTTGTGCCTAGAGTTGTTTGTTGTCATAACAACCCTATGTACAACAGCTCTGAAGCTTTCTCTGTCCTAAGCCAGTCTCACTGACTCAGACACACCTGCCCCTATTACCCCAGTTACTGTATCATCCATCTTATCAGGATTTTCCTCTCTTGCACTGTCCTTTCACCTTTCCAAGCATGATTTTCTTCTCTAAGGACCAGTCCCTCCAGACCACATGCTCACAGTATGTGAGATGGAGCTTCAAAATCTTAACCTACAAGGAGAAACTTTGTTTTATCCTCTCCACTACAGATCAAATTATTTTCTTGGCAGTCCATGGTATGTTCAAGACTTTTCACCAGCACCACAGTTCAAAGACATCAATTCTTCTTCTGTCATCCTTAGTCATTGTTCAGTTTTCTGAGGTATAGCAAGTAATTGTGAAGACCATAGCTTCTATCAGGGGCACCTTAGTCTCGAGACTGACATAGTGCATCTCAGTACTCCGACAACAGATTTTTCTGGTGCAATTCATCTTTTCATTACCTGACTGCTGGTGCCAAGAGTGTTGATTGTAGAACCAAGAAAGCTGTAATTGTTGACAATTTCAATCTATTCTCCATCTATATGGTGCTGCAAATTAATCCAGTAGTGAGAATCTTTGTCTTCTTGATGTTGAGCTTCAATCCATATGGAAGATTGCAGTCCTTGACTTTCTGCAGGAAGTACTTCAGGTCCTTCTCAGTTTCAGCAAGAAAGGTTGTATAATTTGCATGACATAGGTTGTTGATGAGTCTTCATCCAATTCTTTTGCCACATTCCTCCACATAAAGCTCAGACTCCTTAACGATCTGTTCTTCATGTAGATTGAATAAGTGTGGAGACAAGACACGTCCCTTATGCATTCCTTTCCTGACCAGGTAGTGTTCACGATTAACATTACACACACACACACGCACACACACACACATGCAGAGGCAGTAAGTTTCTGAATTATAATTGCTCAATTATGGACAATTGTTTCATGCTGTTGATGTGGTTTTTGTCTTTTTTTTTAAATTCTGTGTAAATTTCCCTCACCCTCATGAGATAGTGCATAATGCATTATTATATCTTGCTAATGGGCTGATGGAAAGATTTGAAGCAACCAGCTGCTTTCAGAAGCCTTGGAATCATTGGGAAACGTCTATGCTTTGGAGTTGACACTAAGGTAGTGGATTTTAAAAATTTGAATCAATCATTTCTGAAAAGAAATTAATCAGAATTGCCTTCACTTACTGCATACAGAGTTTTTAACTTATTGCAAAGACTGAGCCTTTTCTCATATTAAAGAACTAAGAAGATCCTCATGCACCTGTCCCAACTTTCCTACAAATTTGGCTTAAAGACACACTTGTTGTTGTTGTTTGGTGGCATCAAGTCGTAGACAACTCATAGCAACCCTATGAACGAACAGCGCTGTTCATACATAGAGTTTCTAGAGACAAACCATTACGGAAGTGGATGCTGCTCCTACTTCCAGGCTTGTTTTAGTCGGGAAGTTCCAGCCAACACTGTCCACCATGGGTACGCATTACCATGATTGGCACATCACTGTCACAGTCTTCAGCATCACAAGAGTTACCTTTGTAAAGCAACACACAGACCAGTGCTATACCACCTAGAAGAATGTTTGACAGGAAAACAATTTGAACCTGGCCGAGGGCTACAGGACTGAGGGTCCTTTGGGCTTAAGGCCACCTCCTGGCTTCCCTCACTCCCAGGGACAGAGCAAACACATTCCTGGAAAAGCACTCGACTCCAAAAGCTTGCCACGATTGCTGCGCTCACACCACCATGCTCCTTCTGGCAAGGAGAATCCTGAGACTCTGGGAGGAGCCAACCAGGAAGAACATGGCCGCCTCCTCTCCCAAGTGCCTTTGGGCTTAAGGCCACCTCCTGTCTCAAACCGTAGGCCAGGCCTGGCTTGACTCACTCCCGGGGACAGAGCAAACCTGCACGTCAAACACATGCCCGTAAAAGCAAAGACACACTTAGAAATAGGTTTTTATAGCCTCTGTACTGTCTGTATGTACATATAAACACACATGGACACAGTCACACACATTTTCCCCACAGATTAATAATTTTGTTGCCTTCTTCCTAACATTAAAATTAATGTAAAATTTATATATACACACAAAAATGTCATATACTAGTAGAAAATTGCATAGGAGGGGATTGACCAATCTTTCTCCTGAGGAGCAGCTGGTGGATTAAAACTGCATGCCCTTGGCTCTTTCTCATTTCCTTTATTCTCTCCCTCTGTCAAGGTGACTAGTTCCAAAAAATATTCAGGTGCCTCTTTGAGTAAGAACTAGAAAGTTCTGACTTGAGTGTGAGACTTTGGTAAAACACTGCCAGAAGAGGACACTAAGCAAGAGCAAGAAAAAGAAACTGAGGTTTATTAGATGTTCCTAATGGACTATGAACAGGTCAGGACAGTCTAACACCTGTTTTTATCTTACAAAAGGGTTTACATATTTTTTTTTCTTCATATCTTTTTTTTTCAGCGGATACTGGGGTTTACACAGCTGGTGGTGTATCAATTCTAATGGGTTTATAGTGAGCTGCATCTCCAGCCATTTTGTTTATTTATTTTCTCTTGGGTGGGGGGGCAGGAGAGTTTGTTTTTCTTCTATTGTATTCCCACAGTCACACATCATTGTTAAAAACAGTTTCTGATTAATTTACTTTGTTAACTTTTCCTTTGCTATTCTCACTATATGGTGTAACACTGTGATTTTTGCCTCTACCCATCCTCACCCCTCTGCTCCCACCCCCTTCCTTCTTGGGTCCCCATACGCATTTTACCAGTTACTTTACCTTCCATTATTACAATAATGGTCTTCTGCAGTATTTGTCCTTATTTGACTGAGTTAGTTCATTCAACATAATGCTCCTCAGTTTCTCTCAAGTTATGTAGTGTTTTTTTGTTGGTTTGTTTTGTTTTGTTTTGTTTTTTGTGGTGTTTTTTTTTTTTTAAATCATTGCTCCTGAGTGCTACATAGTATTCCATTGTATAAATGTACCAGAATTTTTCAATACATTAAGTTGTAGTTGGACATTTGGTCTGTCTCTGTGTTCTTGCTATGGTAAATAGTACTGCTATGAACATTGGTGTACAAATCTCCATTTATGTCTCAGTTCTAATTTCATTGGGATATATTCCTAGTAGTGAAATGAGTAGCTAGGTTATATGGAGTTTCTATGTTCAAATTTTTGAGGAAACATCAAATTGCCTTCCAAATTGATTGTACCTTTTAAGAATCCCACCAACACTGTAAGAGAGTTCCCACACCTCCAAATCCCCTCCAACATTTATTGCTTTCTTCTCTGCTAAACTTTGTCATTGCTTCTGGGGTGAAACGGTATTTAATTGTGGTTTTGATTTGCATCTCTCTTATTGATACTGAATTTGAGCATTTCTTCAAGTGTCTTTTTGCTATCCTTTGTGAGAAGACTCTTCATGGCTTTTACCCATTTTGTAGTTGGCCTTTCTTCTTTCTTTCTTTCTGACAGTCTTTTTATTCTGGAGGCTCAGTAGTATTCTGTAAACTTGTGTTATGAGATTCTTTCTTTGTTTCATGTGCATTGTTCTGGATTGTTTTTTTAGCTCCTCCTGGTTTTTGCTTGCAGTATCCTGTAATTCTTCAAGTTTGTGTTTCATCCTTTGAAACAGTGTTCTAGAAATCAGTAGGGCAGCTACCCCACTTGTGTTTCTGGCTCAAGGGAAAGTTCAATTCAGAGCCTGCGAGAACAGCCTCTTGTAGGTAATTAAATCAAGGTGCTTTGGATTAAAGTCAAGTTGGTTGATTGGTGGAGATGCGGAGCCAAATGGGGTGGGGCAGATGTAGGTGGGGCAACTCCAGGGGCAGGTCAACCACTTATGGGACCTAACTAGACCTCAGCTGTCCAGGTATGCTGACGAGTGGGGTCCCTACTCAATTCCAGCTGTCCTCCTCCCACCCAGCAGTTCTCACTCAGTGGTCCCTGCCCAGCGTCCCTTACCCAAGTGGCCTCATGCAGCAGCCCTTACCTACCCAAGCAGATTTCTGGGTCCAGTAGGACCTGCTAAGACTCAGTCAAATTTCCACTGACCCACTCACCTCTGGCCCATCTGTGGTGTCCACCAAAGATCAGTCAAATGCTCACCGGCCCTGCTCATTCTTTGGCACTCTCCCAGGTAATCAGCAGTGCCCAAGAAAATCCAGTCAGGTTCTTACTGGTCTGCCCGCTTGTGGGTGATTAGTGAGGACACAAGAAAAATTAGTCAGATTCCAACAGACCCACTCACTCTTAGTGAGGCTTAAGAGAGCTCAGTTAATTTCCTTCTAACTTTCTTTCTCCTGGGGGTGGGTCCCACAGAAGCTAAACTGGCAGCTTCTGGCTTTGGCTGGGCCGACAGGGAGGCCCATGGAGTGGCTCTACGTTCCTGTAGCTCCAAAGTTCATTGTTCCAACAAGAGTTCTGATTGAAATTCCTACTGTCCACAGCATGCCATGTCAGTCGGTCTTTGTGCAGCATGAAGGTCTGTCTAGTAGCCCCTTTCTATGCAGCTTGCTATTTCACAATTCACTCTCTACTGCCACCATCTTGGAAAGCCAAAGCCTGTTATGAGATTCTTATCTGAGACGATATTGCTAAATGTTTTCTCCAGGTGCCCAGGTGGTAACTTTACTTTTCACCCTATAGGGAAAAAAGGCTGTTTGGGTTTTGGTTTTGTGGGGTTTTTTTGTTTTTGTTTTTGTTTTTTTTTTTTTTTTTGGTTGTGCTTTATGAGCACACTGATGGGATCTTTAGAAAGTTTCATTCAATTTTATCCTCTCCAAACTGAGCGTTTCTGACTGTATTTCTTAGTCTTTTTATACCATAGACTAGACCTTCTAAGCTTGGTCTTAGTTTGTTTTGGACTAGAGATCCCAGATATGAAGCTATATATTTGTAGTCAACTGATATTAGACAAGAAAGTAAAATTTATCAAATAGGGAGATGACAACCTCTTCAACAAATGATGCTGGAAAAACTGGACTGCTACCTTCAGAAAGCTTAAACAGGATCCACATCTCACCCCATGCACAAAAGTCAACTCAAGGTGGATCAGAGACCTGAGATTCAAGCAGCAAGTACATTTGAATTTCCCTAGGTGCATCACCTTTGGATGAGTGTAGCATTAACTTTAGAGCTGTGATACCAGCTTTGGAGATACAGGGGCTCAGGGACAGGATCCCAGGAAGTGGCATTGAGTATGAGCTTTCTGAAAGAGATTAGTAGTTAAAAAAATGATTTTAAAAATGTTATATAACTTGGGAGAGACTGGACATAAGGACAAATACGGCGTAATATCATTATTGTAAAAATAAAAGGATACTAGTAAAACATGTATGGAGACCCAAGGGAAGAGGAGTGGGAGCACAGTGGTGATGAGGGTGGGGGCAAAAGCACAAGGTTGTACAGTTTTGTGGGTGGAGGGAGAGGGGTAAAGGAAGTGGAAAAGATTCAATGAGGGACTTGAAAAGATTGGGTCATGATGGGCAAAATCCAATGGTGACTGATTTTATAAAGCATAACGCACAAGAATGATTGCATGAAACACAATGTGAATGAACAGTAGTGTAAAACACAATGTATACAAACTTTGTGAACAAACTAATATAAACTTTTAAAAGTTAAATACAACAAATTATAATAAATATTATTAAGGTCAATATATATATTAAATGGTCATATTTTATAACTAATCATAACAAATACATGTTTATTTAATCTTTTGACATTCCATGAAACACTCAATACCTTCTCCAACATCAGGTCGACTCTTCTATTGTCATCCTTAGTCAGTGTACAGCTCTCTGATGCATAAGAAGTAATTGAAATGACCATGGCTTGAATCAAGAGCATTTTGGTTTCACTGATACCTTGAAAAGGTCATGGACAATAAACTTCAACAAGCAGTATGTTTGTATTTTTGATTTCTTGGTTGATTTTGCCGAGGGTCTTGACTGTGAATTCAAGCAAGATTAAATCGGTAATGGAGTCTTCTCTCAGTCTATATTGAAGATTGTAGTCTTCAACCTTCTGCAATAAAAATCTCAGGTTCTACTCACTTTCAGCATAACACAGGTTGTTGGTAAGTCTTTCTTGATTCTATTGTCACATTCTTCTGCAGAGTCAAGCTTCTTAAATGATTTGCTCAAAATACAGATTGAAAAGGGGTGGAGAAAGCATAGTCTTGTCACATGAAAAAGTAAGATTTATAATGTAGTACAAGTGCAGATATAGTGCATCTTTAAACATTAACATTCAAAAGTAAATTCAATTAAGTTTTTATTAAGTAATGTGATCATGCATTAAAGGGAATTGTTGTTGTTGTTACGTGTCGTTGAATCGTTTGCGACTCATAGCGACCCTATGCACAACAGCCCTAAACCCTGCTCTATCCTGCGCCAACCGCACTGCCTCCGACACACCCATCACGATGACCCCAGTCACAGAATCAATCCATCTCATAGAGGATCTTCCCCTCCTGCGCTGTCCCTCC
>NW_006400289.1:208646-217084 GCF_000299155.1 Elephantulus edwardii
AAAGACCAAAATGGATGTCAGAAGAGACTCTGAAGATTGCATTGGAGCATAGAGAAGCCAAAGCACAAGGAAGAATTCAAGATACTAAAGAGCTGAACAGAAGATTCCATAATGCTGCTTGGAATGACAAAGCAAAATACTACAATGAAATGTGTGAGGAGCTAGAGTCGGAAATTAAAGGGAATACATTATTTAAAAAAAAAACACCTCATACTCAAGGTGTAAATTTATTGCATGATTCATTTTCATTTGTGGAAATTCATAGGGAAGATATATGCTACAAATAATTTGCTATTCAGTTCTCCAAGTTGTGCCAAGAATTTTGGAGGACAACTACCTGTCCAACTGACTGGAAGAGATCCATATGTTTTCTCATTCCAAAAAAGGGTGATCTGACAGAGTGTGGCAATTATTGAATATTATCACTGATATTACACAAAAGATTAAGCAAAATGCTCAAGATTATCCAAAAAACTACTAAAACAGTACCTCAACAGAGAACTACCAGAAATATATACCAGATATAGAAGAGGCCATGGACCCAAAAACATTATCGCCATATGAGATGGATATTGGCTGAAAGCAAAGAGTGCCAGAGGAATGTCTATCTGTGTTTTATTGAGTATGCAAAGGCATTTTTCTATGTGAATCACAACAAATTGAGACTACCCTAGAGAAGAATAAGAATCCCAAAACACTTTGTTGTGCTCATGTGAAACCTGTATTTGGACCAGGAAGCAGTACTCAGAACAAAAAAAGAAAACACTTCATTGTTCAAAATCAGTAAAGGAGTGTTATTTGAGATCCCCATACTCTTTTCAGTCATATGTAGAATAGATCATTTCAAAGGCTAAACTTTATTTTTAAGGGTTTTAAATGTACTTTTTTTTCTTCAATGATGTTTTATTTTAATGAGTACATAGTGCTTTTGTTTGACATAAATTACAAATTGATTTTGAAACAATTCAGTATTAGATCACCAGCTGATTTGATTACTGATCTCTTTATTACTTTGGAATAACTCCATCAACAAAGAGTTAATTTCATTGTAGTTCAATTTGTGTTGTTGTGCAAGTTCATGTAGCAAAACAGGAAGTAGCTTTTTGGAGGCTAGGATTTTGTAGCTCCATCTCACATACTTTGGGAATGTTGCCAGTAGGAATCAGTGTCTGGTGGACATCATGCTTGGGAAGGTTGAGGGATAGTACAGGAGAGGAAGACCCATGATGAAATGGATTGACACAGGAGGCGGAGAAATGGGGGTAGGGGTGTCTGAGACAGTGAGACTGATTCAGGATAGGGCAGAGTTCAGAACTATTGTACATGTGGTCACTATGAGTTACATGCAAGCTGATGCGCAAAAAACCACAACAACATGAAATTTATGATTACCTAAATATTCTTTGTTTTACTCTTAGAAAATGAAAAGGGCACTAATTAGGAAAGTCTGAGTTCTCAAAACTCTATACAATATTCCATTTGTTATCCTCAAGAGTAATAGTGAAAACCAAAGACTTACAAAATAAAAACGAATAAAAAAATGAAAGATAACAGGAATATGGTTCTTATGGGTAACCATGTTTTTGTTGTTATGTGCTATCAAGTTGATAATGACTCACAGTGACCCTATGAACAATCCCTATCCTATTCTGTGTCATCGGTATCATCTCTACCACTCTTTTTTTTTTATTTTTTTTTATCTCTACCACTCTTGAGCCCATTATTGCAGTCACTGTATTAATCCATCTCATTGAAAATATTCCTGATTTCACCGACCCTCTACTTTTCTAAGTGTGATGTGTTTCTACGGACTGGTGCTTGCTAACAATACATCCAAAGTATGTGAGATGAAGTTTCATCATTTTTTAATCTCACTACACCCTCTCCAAGAAATGTGTTTATTCACTTGAAAGTCCACAGGATTCCTAGTGCTCTTTTCCAGAATCATGACTGAAAGACATCTATTATTCTTATGTTATCATTATTCATTTCTCAGATACATAGCAAGGAAGTTCTGGTGGCCTCGTCATAAGAAGCTGTGCGATCCCAAAATGTACATGGTTTGAATCGACCTTCTACTCCATGGGAGAAAGATGGATAATTTCTTCCCATGCTATTTACTGTCTCTAAAAACCCACTGGAGGATAAAGCTGTGGGTCAGTTCCAAATCAACAGCATACAAAAACAAATATGGCTTGGATATACCATAGTCATTAAAATAGCACCCTTGATGTGAAAAACAATGTATACAAACTTTATCAACTTTGTATGTAAACTAGTATAAATTATTTAAGAAAAAAAATGCCATCCTTGTCCTTCAGCACTTTGGAAAGATCTCTGATTGTAGAATTTCCCAACACAATACATCTTTTGATTTCCTAACTGTAGTATCAGGTTGTTGATTGTGGATCCAAGTAAGATGGATTGCCTGTGTAGTCTAAAAATAAATAATGAAATCCTTATCTTTGGTACCTGTGAATGTGTTTATCCTTTGGGAATACTTTTTTTTAAAAAAAGATTTATTAGTTCAGTTAGCATTATTTCATACTGGAGTACTGTGGGCTTTAATGCAATATGAATAGTAATCTTATATGAAGTGAAAAGAGAAAGAAGCATAAGAAAATGATCTTATAAAAATGAAGATAAATATTAAAATTATGATGCTTTAAACTTATGAGTGTGTGTCTTACCAGAAGCTAGAATAAGCAAAGAAAGATTTTTGCCCTAGAGTATCCAGACAAATTATGGTAGTACTGCCATCTTGACTTAACTTCCTAAATTCTGAGAAAATACATTTATCATGTTTTAAACTACCAAGTTTTGACACTTTATTATTATTGCCCTAGGATATCAGTATTACATTTTTTTCTTTATTTGCTATGAATACTGGAAGCATTTTACTCTTCATTTATGTTTTAAATTAGATTTGTTTTTCCAACATCAGCTTTTAATTTAACTAAACAGACTAATTAGTATTTCTTTTTAACTTTCTCCACAGTCATAGTTAGAAGACATCCTCAACTTCCAGTGCAAGTAAAATTTCATTTTTTGTTTCACTATTGTTTTAAATTCAAGACACTTCTCTGGCTTTGTTTCTCAGTTCAGGGGAGATAATCCATAGCTGTTCAGGTCACTTACATTATAGACCAAGGCTTGGTTTTGTTTTTCTAATTCACATTCCACATAAAAAATATTATCAAAACCCATTAAGTCTACCTTCAAAATATACCAAGAATCTGAGGTTTCTTACTATTCCTCAAGTTAGCAATAAAAACATATAATATCATCCAAGTATACCTTCTCGTCTAGAGTGTCAAAAACACCATAATTGCCTTTCCTGATATGAAAACCTACACTATTGCTTGCCCAATCCTCTGTCACAGCCTTTTCTATGCAACTGTCAGAAAGACTCTTTAGAAATATCATCAATTTGTGAATTCTCCAACTAGTAACTATACATTAGTTTCCTATTTCTGTCTAAATAAAGCTGTTAGGGCTCAATTTATAATCTGTGAGTTTCTCTCTTTCTAATCTCTCATTTGACAGTTCTTTCCAGATGACACTTTTAATGATCCTCAGAAATTATGAGAACATGTTTTCTGTGAGACTTTTTTTTAATCTTGATTGTTTCTGTCTGGGATTGTTGCTGATTGCCTTCGAGTTGAGCATGAATCACAGCTACCTTATGAACTTACAGCCTTATGATCTGAAGCCCCTCTATAACTATCGACATTTATCAAAGTTCATAGAGTTTTTTGAGGCATGTTATTTAGGAAGTGGATGCCACTCCTGGGATATCTCTCTCCATTTACTTCAAGAGTTATTTAATTAGCACCCTTTTTGCAAGGATGTCCTTGATGGTCCAAAATGAAAAGCATATTGTGTTGCTCATTTTCCTGGTTATGATTCATAGCGACCCTATGTGCAAGAGCCCTAAACGCCGTTCTATCCTGTGCCAACCTTGACGAATCAAACACACTAATTCTCAACACTCCACCCACAGAATCGATCCATCTCATCGAAGGTCTTCCTCTCCTGTGCCGTCTCTCCCCTCTCCAAGGACCAGTCCCTCCTTACAACATGCCCAAAGTATGTCAGACAAAGTTTCAGAATCATTGCTTCCAAGGAGCATTCTGGCTTCACCCTCTCCAGGACAAACCTCTTCGTTCTCCAAGCTGTTGTTGTTGTTATGTTCCATCAAGTCGCTTGCGATTCATAGGGGCCCTATATACAACAGCCCTAAACTCTGTTCTGCCCTGTTCCAATCTCATTGTCTCAGACACACTCATCCCGATTACCCCAGTCACCGAATCAATCCATCTCCTAGAGGGCCTTACCTCCAGCGCCTCCCCTCCACTCTCCCATGCATGATGCCCTTCTCCAAGAACATGTCTCTCCTTACAACATGATAAAAGGATGTCAGATGAAGCCTCAGAATCCTTGCCTCCAAGGAGCAGCCCGGTTTAACCCTCTCCAGGACGAATTCATTTTCTTAGCAGTCCATGGTACCCTCAATACTCTTCTCCAACACCAAAGCTCAAAGGCATCAATTCTCCTTCTATCCTCCTTAGTTATTGTCCACCTCTCTGACGCATAGCAGCCAGGAAATTAAAAGACGTATTGCGATGGGAATGTTTGCTATTAGGGACCTCTCTAAAGTACTCAAGAACAACGGTGTCTCTCTAGAGACTAAGGTGCATAAGGGTTCTCCTAGCAGTCTATAGTATATTCAACACTCTTCTCCAGCACCACAGCTCAAAGGCATCAATTCTCTTTCTATCTTCCCTATTTACTGTTCAACTCTCCGATGCGTAACATGTAGTTGCAAAGACTATATCCCGGATCAAGCACACCTTACTCTTCAAACTGACGTTGTTGATCTTCAGTACTATTGATAGGTCCCTCACAGGTAACTTTCCCAATGCAATTCATCTCCTGATTTCCTGGCTGCTGTTACCAGGAGTGTTGACTGTGGAGTCAAGTAAACTAAAACTGTTAACTATTTCAATCTCTTCACCATCCATACTGATGTTGCCAGTTACATAGATTTACAAAATTATTGCAAAATTAAAACACAGACTTCTCACATATTTCAAAAATTTTTCTCTTTTAGAATCTTGTTATAATGATACATTTTCCCAGATAATGAATTTATATTCCTATATTTTTATTATTAAATTTTTGTTATTAAGTACTGTTGGAAGCTCTGGTGATGTAATATATAGGGAATCATGCTAATAATCCAAATGCTGTTCCTCTCTCATGGTTAGAAACCACAAGCAGTTCCCATCAGAAAAATGAGCAATCTCCTTTCATGTGATTTACAGCCTCAGAAACCCAGAACACCTCAGTCGTGTTGAGTTAGTAATTTAGTCACTAATCAAAAGGTTATTAATTCAAATCCTCCCAGAGATGACCTGAAGGAAAAGTCTGAAGATTTACTTCCAAAAAAAATCATAGCCGTTGAAATTCTATGGAGCACAGAATGGACATTGCAATTGATTTTAACTGATGGTGGCAACTTATTATATTTATTTCCATCACTTTATTATACGGACTCAATTTTCTCATAATGTCCTTTTTATTGTTGCTGTTGTTGTTGTTGTTCCAGGATGCCATACAAGATACAGCACTGTATTTAATAGTCAAGTCTTCATAGCCTCTTCTTGGCAAAATATGTTCTAAACCTTTACAGTAGTTTGGTGACCTTGACAGTTTCAAAATGTACTGGTTAGATATTTCATAGAATAATCCTCTCTTGAGGTCTGTCTGATGCTTTCTTATCATTTTCACTCATTGTCATTATTGGAAACAACTCATAGCTAACCTTTCATTGGGTTTCTGAGGCTGGAAATGGCATAGGAAATTTTCTATTTTTCTAACTTGGAGACACTAGTCAAATCAAACTGACAGAGAGGCATGGCCTTTGGGTTAACAGCACAACTGTGCCACTATCTAGTGTAATATATTTTAAAAGGAAATTCACAGATTTTAGATATCATTTTGGTCACATAATTTCAATGTCTGTATCATAGTTTATCACTGTTGATATTATCTTCCTTGATGATTTAATTTAGAATAGTGTTTGTGAATGAAGAGGTGTGCTCTATATCATTGAAAATTCTGTTGTTATAAAGTGTCATTGAACCTCAGAATCCAAAATCTGAAGAAACATTTATTCAAATTTAGATTTACAAAATTCATGAGTTTCATAGTCAATAAAAAGATATTTCTTTCTATTAAAAAAAGGCAAGTAGGCATTGCATAGGAGAAATCTGTTGCAAAATGCCTCTTTAAATTATGACAGAGTGACTTGAATTGGGACACACCCCTGCAGCTCTGACCCACGACCCCCATCTTCAGGTATTGCATCGCTCCCCCCGACCCAGCTCGTGACCCCCCGCCAGCTCTGACCTGACCCAGCTCACAACCTCCCCACCAGCTCTGAACTTTGGGACTGGCCAAGGCCCTGCACGCAGACGCAGTGCACAGTGGGAGTGGACTTGAATTGGGACACACCCCTGCAGCTCTGACCCACGACCCCCATCTTCAGGTATCACAGGGGATGGGTTTGTGCGGGGAGAAGGGTGAAACAATGAATGAATGGAATTCCAAAATCTCTGTAGATGTTCATTGAAATGAAAAATAAACAAACTAAATAAAAAAATTATGACAAAGCAAAGAAATAATTTTCTAGGTTGTATCTGTTGTTATTAGATGTCATCAAGTCAATTATGACCCATAGAAACCCTATGAAGAACAGATCTAAATCATGCTACCCTCACAGTCTTTGACACACTCAAGCCCATCACTGCAGTCATGGTGTCAAATCTTTCTGATTGAGGATCTATCAATCACCAAGGAATAGCCTCTCCTAGCAACATGATTAAAATATAATGAGACTGACCCAAAGAATGCATGTATCTGGGGATCCAAGGTGGCGGCGGAGGTGGAGACAACGTGGTGAGCTGTGGGAGCAGCGGACCACTTGGAACAGGGCCACTATGGTCTTCTACAGACTTCTGTTTATTGATAATTGAACAGTTCAACAGTTGATGACTGGTCTTCAGTGAAGATTGAGGCTCAAGAACAGGAATTCAAGGATTCCCAAGGAGGAATGGGTGAGTCCCGCAGCTCCCAACCCCATCCCACATAGCCCACACTGTGCTGCACTGCCATAGCAGCTCTATGAGGCTCCCACAGCCGGAACCTATGGATTGCCTCACCCAAGATGGATGGTAGGCACCGGGCCTCCCCAAGACTGGTACAACAGAGCTGCCACACTGCAGCAAAGTGGATTTGTTCTGGGGAGAATTCTTGGAGCCAAGATGGTGGCGGCAAGGGAAGCGGGCAGCCACTGGCCTCCCGTGTGCAAAATGAAGTGCGCCTGCTAGCCACCCATGTGGGAGATGACGCGCTGGAGATAGTCTGCACCCGCTGGCCACCCGCACAGGAGATGGCTCGCGCCCACCGGCCACCCACGCGCCAAAGATTACGGGTGGGAGATGGTGCATGGCTGGCCTCCCACACAGGGGATGTGCCTGCAGGTTTGGGTTTCCTTGGACAGTCAGAGAATATGATCACCAATACAATGGATTGTTGAAAGTCACTGTGAATTGTCTACTTGATGACACTTAACAGTGGCAGCATGTCCAAGAGGACCAACATAATAAATGCACCACATATTTTGATCTGTTGAATGCTTCTGCCAAAAGCTGTTTAGACCTGGGGGGAGCCTGTTGACAATTCTCAGGTTCCCTTTGCCATTTATAAAGGGGGAGGGCAGTGACAACTACTTCAAATTATAGTATGATCACTTACGGGGGGGGAGTAAAAGAGGAGGTGCTGGAATTGGAGATGCTGTCCCTGGCCACATAGTCCTCGGTCAGGTGAGGGGACCAGATTGGAGTGGGGCCAATTAGAGGGGGATTGTACCAGCCAGCATGTAGGGGGTGTTGCCCTGCTCGGGACGGGCTGTTTTTGGCCCCCAGCCTCGGTCAAGCCACACGGCCCTCTGCCCGGGGCGGGCTGTCTTCGGCCCTTGGCTCGGGGTGAGCCATCATGGCCCTCAGGGTGAGCTCCTCAGTTCCCAAATTGTGCCACCTGACCCCTGGGTGGGGAAAAAATGCCTAGGATATCCAGAGAATTTTATCTAGGCTACTTTTCGCCACCTTCTCCCCCAGCAAACCTGAAAGCAACACCCCCAAAACCCCTCTATTTGTAACTCACAAGTTTGTTTTCTCTAGGTTTGCTCCCTTTCCTATAGGGAACATTAACACTGAGTTTTACTTCAGACCTGACCCTGAACCCAGTGCCAGTGACAAAAAGGAAATACAACTGCCAGCTAAAGAAGCAAAGGAGGATGAAGCCTCTGGGTTCAACCAGCCATCCCCAGTGGACCCACCTGGGAAAACACTTTGCAGTCCAGAGGGGAGCAA
>NW_006400289.1:219121-224168 GCF_000299155.1 Elephantulus edwardii
CAATGAAACACAGATAGACATTCCTCTGGTATTCCCTGTTTTCAGCCAAGATCCATCTAACATCAGCTACAATATCTCTAGTACCACGACCCCTTTCAATCTAGGTGTAGATTTTATATGAGCACAATTAAGTGTTCTGGGAATCCTATTACTCTCAATGTCAACAGTAATTTATTATGATACACACAGTCACATGGATTTTCAATAAAGCACATTTTTAAATAAAACACAAATAGACAATCTTCTGGCATTTTTTGTTTTCAACAAGATTCACCTGACATTGAAAATGATATCCCTAGTTTTGTGGTGTCTTCTAAATGCAGCTTACACATCTAGCTGATCTCTGTCTCTGACCTGCCCTAATCATTTTGGAATGATTTTCAGCAGTACTTTGCTTGTATGTTATATTAATGCTATCACTTATTAATTCTCACATTGTTGGATCATCTTTATCAGGAATGGGAACAAATACATATCACTTCAAGTTTGCGGGCCAAGTATCTGTCCTGCAAATTTCCTGGCATAGACTGATAAGCATCTCCAGGGCCTGATCTGTCATTTAAAACATGCCAGGTGTTATCTCATCAATTCATAGTCCTGTTTGTTTGTTTGTTCCAATTTCCTTATTGCAAACTTAAAGAAATATTGTAGAATTATAGAATGCATAAAATGAATATGACAGAACCATACTTATGGTAGAAATCTCTGATAATATAATCCATAGAGAGTTGTATTGCTAACCCAAAGGCTATGTCTTTCTACGTTCAGTTCCACCAGCTAAAATGGTCAGGCTCTCCCCTAAGATTTAAACCTTGAAAAGCCACTGAAAGGTCAACTCTGAGGTGTAACTCAATCACTGTAACTGAAAAAGTTGATTAGCATTATAATAAAACATGAAATAGTATATAGATGATGTAACAGAAGTAATAATAAACAATTTAAAAGAAGACAATCTAATAGAACTGAAGACATATTTAGTATTTAGCCAGAAAATTAAATATTAAAAAATATTGAATGAATAAGATCAAATATCTTAATCTTATTCTTGATTAAAAGTCTTGATAAAATAAGATCATAATAAATTTTCTTGCAGAGGAATAACTCTTTTAAAAAAAATACTCAGACTGAAAAAGATAAATACAATAAGGCAATTGAAAAGTCTATATAAAATCCACTGGCAAAAATTCACTATTTTAGTTTCTTTCTCTTCATTCATGCTGAGGCTTTATTTATGTGTGCATTTAAGATGTAATTACTTAAAAATCAACCCACCAAACATAATATTTTAAATTAAATCTCTCAATTAAAAACCAATGTATAAGACATGCTAAATAAAAAAAGAAGAAAATACCCAAACAGTATGTTATAAATATTTAATAAATATTTATTAAGCTCTAGGCTTCCAAATGGGGCAGTGATCTGAAGCAGACTGTTTCTACAGAGGTTTGGTCTTGTTTTCAGGTGGAATATAAGGTGCAATGTTTATTAGCCATTGGGAGTGAATTGATGGTATTCAGCCTCCTACTTAAAAAAATGGGGTAAGCAGGCCTGGTTTTAATTGCTTTTGGTCAAGCATTCTTCTAAGGTGCATAGTACTGGTCTGTCCATTTGCTGTACAGAGGTAACTTATGGTTGTTGTGACGCTAAACACTGTGACACTGCTGTGTCAAATGTGATAATGGTTACCAATGTTTGGTGGAGCTCCGCAATTAAAACAAGCTTGGAAGCAGAAATGGCAGTCACTTTTGAAATAGCTTGCATCCAGGAGCTCTATGAACTTGGAGAACTGATGAAACTTATACAAGTATTCAGGTCTTTCATTCATAGGGTCGTTACAAGTCCTCCACGACTCAACAGCACTTAACAAAGACTTTAAAAAAATTTTTCTACTAGCTTATTTACGAAATTTAAATAAACTGATTTCAAAAACAAAGGAAAGAAAGACTTCAACACAGACTAATATGCTTTTACTCTGGTTCTTATTTATTTTTCATCATTTTAAGGAAAAAAACATATTACAAAGATAGATTTAGAATTGAATAGCAGTTCAGCCTGATAAAATTAAGGTAAAGGGGCAGGCAGAGATGTGGAGATTTGCTTGTAAAACAGAGATATCAAATCATACAATTGACAAATTGTGCTACATACCTAAAATCTTATTTGGTAGATTTTGAGGTAGTCAAAGAACTAAATCAGTAGCAATGTGACTGTGGGATAATAGGAAACTTCAGTGGTATCTAAATTGACAAAGTGTGACTGTACTAGAAAAAATGTTAATCATCACATATTTCACTTTTACTACTCCACAGCAAAGTACAATCTACTACACATAGTATAGTTAATTTAGGTCACAAATAACTATATTATGGTAATTCTTGACTTAGCTATTTCTTTGGAAGTCAGTATTTAAAAATATATATTAGTGTGTTCATATCTTTTTGATAATGTGAATATAAAGACCAATGTATTTGTTATGATTTTTTTGTAAAGAAAGAGATATTATTTACAAATTAGTGACACAGACATAACAATCTGTAACTAGAATATCTAGTGATTTTAATGAATCATACAAATGAAATAACAGAAAGAGACTAAATTGTTCTGACTACTACAATTGTACTATTCTTGCAAGACCTGGAGTTGAGTATTTTTTGTTTGTTTAGAAAAAAACATAAATTTGTATCTCTGTAAATTATACTGTTCATTAACAGAGTTAATGTAACAATGAAAAAACTGCCTAAAAAGAACTTGATTGGTTTAACAGAAGCTGAAGTATATGAATAAAAGAACAAAGCACATTTAAGTTATAAAACAAAAGGAATCAAAAGAAGTATATTACACAAGGACAAAAATATTCTGTTTATTTTATAGGTCAGGATCACAAGTATTTTACGATAGTTATAGTTGTTGTTAGATATCATCAAGTCGAGTAGGACTTATTAGAAAAAGATCTGAATTATATGCTAACCTCATTATTTCTGACATGCTCTATCAAGCCCATTGCTTCAATCACTGTGCTAATTCATCTGATTGAGAAGCTTCCTCTTTTTTGTTGACTTTCCATGTTTGTAAACATGATGTCGCTCTCCAAAGAATAGCCTCTACTCACAACATGCTCAAAGTAATTGAGATGAAGATTGCCATCCTTGCCTCCAAGAAACATCCTACCTGTATGTATTCCATAACATATTTGTCTATTCTTTTGTCAGCCCATGGGATATTCAATACTCTTCTCCAACATCTCAACTTTAAGTCATCAGTTCTTCTGTAATCCTTAGTCATTTTTCAGCTTTCAATTGAATAGCAAGTAATTGAAAAGACCATGACCTAAATCTGGAACAACTAGTCCTCAAAGCAACATTGTTGCTCTTTAGGATTTTGAAGAAGTCCCGAAAACACTTTTTATGCAATATGTGTCTCCTGATCTCATGATTGTTGATACATACTGTATTGATTGTGGATATAAGTAAGATATAGTCGTTGATAATTCAATCTTTTCCCCATCTATTGTGATGTTACCTATTGGTCCAATAATGAGAATTTTTTAATTCTTTATGTTGAGATATAATGCAAATTGAAGTCTCTAATTTCTGCAGTAAACAGTATTAGTCTTCTTCACTTTAACAAGCCAAATTGTGTTATCTACATAATGCAGATTGCTGATGCCTGATTCTGATACCCATTCTTCTCCATAGGGTCTGGCTTCTCGAATGATTTACTCAGGACACAGACTGAATATATATCAAGAGAGGATACAACCTGTATGCACATCTGTCCTTACTTTAAACCATTTAGTGCTCTCTTGCTCTGTTTAGACAACATTCTTTTGATTTAGGTATTACAAAGACAAGGAGAAAGAAAAAGAAAAATGGATGTCAGAAGAGAACCTGAAAACTGCCCTATAGTGTTGAGAAGCCAAAACAAAGAGAAGAAATGTTCAAGTAAAAGAAATAAAAAGAAGATTTCAAAGGCAGTTTGAGAAGACAAATCAAAGTAGTATAAGGGACTGTGCAGAGAGTTGGAACTGGAAAATAAAAGGAGTAAAATTTATTTATCATTTCTCAGGATAAAAGAACTGAAAACAAATTGCAAGCCACAGGTTGTAATAATGAGAGATGCTATGGGTAAAACCTTGAATGATCCAGAAAGGATGGAATGAAGATGGAGAGAATATAGCTATTGTACCAAAAATATTGGCCAACAATGAAATATTTCAGGGCATAATATATGAAGGAAGAATTTCAAGCTTCACTAAAATAATTGACAAGTCATAAGACCCTAGGAATTGATGGAAAATCAATTGACATGTTTCAGATAACAAATAACAGCTCTGGTCATTACCACCAAAACGTGCTAGGAAATTTGAAAAACAAGCACTTGGCCAACTGATTGGAAGAGCTCCATATTTGTTCCCATTCTCAAAATGGTGATCCAACAGAATGTAGAAATTATCTAGTAATATCTTTAATATCATATGCTGAAGATCTTTGAATGTCTACTTACACTTTATTGACTAGAACAAAGGAATTTCACCGTTTGGGTCAAAACAAACTGTGGCTACTATATAAAATGGGAAGACTGGGAGTCCCTTAACCTTAATTGTGCTCATGCAAAATCTGAAACTAGATCAAGAGGCTGTTGTCTGATCAGAATATGGAATATTAGATGGATTAAAATCAGGAAAGTTGTTGGATAGGAATTACATAATATGTTGTTGTTGTTATGTGCCGTCGAGTCGCTTGCGAATCATAGCGACCCTATGTACAACAGCCCCAAACTCTGCTCTGTCCTATGCCAATCGCACTGTCTCTGACACTCCCAGCGTGATTATCCCAGTCACTGAATCAATCCACCTCACAGAGGGCCTTCCCCTCCTGTGCTGTCCCTCCACCCTCCCAAGCATGATGTCCTTCTCCAAGGTCTCTCCTCACAACATGTCCAAAGTATGTTACACGGAGCCTCAGAATCCTTGCCTCCAAGGAGCCACCCGGTTTAACCCTTTCAAGGAAAAATCTGTTTGTTTTCCTAGCAGTCCATGGTATTCTCA
>NW_006400289.1:229354-234813 GCF_000299155.1 Elephantulus edwardii
CTGCAGAGGGTCAAGGACTGCAGCCTTCAGTATGGACTGAGGCTCAATGTCAAGAAGACAAAGATTCTCACCACTGGAACAATTGGTAGCAGCAGAATGGATGGTGAAGAGATTGATATTGTTCCCAGCTTCAGTTTGCTAGGCTCCATGGTCAACACTCTTGGTACCAGCAGCCAGGAAATCAAAAAACGTATTGCAATGGGAAAGTCTGCGGTTAGGGACCTCTCTAAAGTACTCAGGAGCAATGATGTGTCTCTGAAGCCTAAGATGTGTCTGATACAGGCCATGGTCTTTGCAATCACTTGTTATGCATCAGAGAGTTGGACAATGACTAGGGATGACAGAAGGAGAATTGATGCCTTTGAGCTGTGGTGCTGGAGAAGAGTATTGAATGTACCACGGACTGCCAAGAAAACAAACAGATTCATCCTAGAGAGGGTTATACCAGGCTACTGCTTGGAGGCAAGGATTCTGGGGCTTAGTCTGACATACTTTGAACATGTTGTTAGGAGGAAGAGGTCCTTGGAGAGGGACATCATGCTTGGGAGAGTGGAGGGACAGTGCAGGAAGGGAAGACCGTCTATGAGGTGGATTGATTCAGTGACTGGGGTAATCGGGATGGGTGTGTCAGAAGCAGTGTGATTGGCACAGGATAATGCATGGTTTAGAGCTGTTGTACATAGGGTCGCTATGAGTCGCAAATGACTCGATGGCACATAACAACGACAACAACATCAACAACAGCATGTCTTTGAGTTTATTGACTCCTTTTTAATGGGTAATGATTATCGATTCCAATAAAAGTCAATCCTTGATAGCTTTAATCTTTTCTTTGTCTATCACAATGTTTCCTGTTTGTCCAGTGTTGAACATATTTCCTTTCTTTATGTTGAGATATAATCCATATTGAAAACTATAATCTTTGATCTTCTGCATTGAGTGTTTCAAATCTCTTTCACTTTGCAAAATAAAGGTATTATCATCTACAAAATGCAAGTTGTTAATCGCCTTCTACTGACCTTGATAATATCACATTTTTTTTCAAACTGTCCAGCTTCTCAAATGATTTGCTCAGCATACAGATTGAGTAGGTATGAAGATGGGATATAACTGTGACACACGTTTTCCAGGTTTTCAACCAAAAAATATGGATAAATGACATTTAGTTAAAAAAAATCCAGAAAATATACTATTTGTGCTTGTTTTGTTTTTTTTCATTTGTTTTTGTTTTGGGTTGGTTTTTTTTTTTTTTTTAAAATTTCAGAAAGCAAGAAGAAAAGCACAAAGTGAAATATAGTATTGCATTTTACTGCCAAGGTTTTTCAGGAAGTTATTTCTCATATGTTGGCATATAGAAACATGGTTTTGCTTTCTACTTGAAGATATTTTGAATGCTCAAAGTAAACATGTTTAACTCACTGTTTTTGTTAAAAATACAACAAATACAGATTAGGTAACTAAGGAGGGAAGGGAAAGGACAAGAAGGCAAAAATAGGACCACCCCCATCACCCCATGACCCCATGCCTCTTAACCCAGGAGGTGTGGCCTGCTGAGCTGTGTGACCCAGTAGGACATCTGCAACCTGACTGAGGTACCCACAGGTGACTTCTCAGAAGCCAGCCCTGCCAAGCGTGAGCTGTACAGTTGCAACATGAGTGAGGTCCCTGAGAGTTCCCACAGGGGCAGGTAACCCTATTGAGCACAAACAACATCTACAAACTGACTTAGTTTTTTGAGCGGTAACCTAGGCATCTCTACCCAGACAAGTGGGCCAGCTGGGCGTGAGGGGGACAGTTGCAAACTGAGTGAAGTTCTGACAAGTGCCCATCTGGAAGCTAGCCTTGCTGGACACCAGCAGGACATCTGTAAAATTAGTTAGGTCCCTGAGCATCCACACTCAGGCAGGGAATCCCCCCATCCACACAAACACACACCTCCACCCACCCACCTTCCACGTGTGAGTGAGAAAGCGGCAAACCTGAGTGAGGTCTTCCCACGTGCCTACCTGGACATCTATCTCCACCAGGCGTGAGCCATACAGCATACACCTGTGTTTGTGACTGCTTTTCCCCGCTCCCCCTCACCACCTGGCATACACCTGTGTTAGTGCCTACCCGGCCTGTTCCCCCTTCCCCTTACCTTCATATCTCCTCAGGGTCAGTCAACTAACTGCCTTTAATCTGGCACATCTTGTTCTGAATTAGCTGTAATAATTATTTAACAGAAGAGGCCACTTTCATAGGCTGTGAATGGACACTTGCTTTGATTCAGAAATTCAGCGACAAATACAGGAAACATAACTGCTACGCCTTCATCTGTAGCAGTGATTTCAGATCAAGAACTATCATCACTTTAAGCATGAAAAACCGTACCACAGCATCATCAAGAAGGAAACAGACCACCTCACAAGCTACACAAGCACAGAGCAAAATGTCATCCCCAAAAGTGACTCAATACCAATGGATTTCTTGAAGTCTGATGGACTTTCTGATACTGAATTCAAAAGAAACAATGATTGAATATTTTCAATGGGTGAAAGACAAACTTGAAGAATTATAGGACACTGAAAGCAAAGACCAGGAAGAGATTAAAAAAAAAAAACAATCCAAAACAGCGCAGATAAATCAAATGAGGCATTAGAAGCTCTGGAAAAAAACAAGAAATCATGATGCAAAACATGAGGTCCAATGTTTCAGATTCTGTCAACATGATGGAGGGACATATGAACAGAGCTGAAGATATGGAACACAGAATCAGTGAAATTAAAGATAGAATTGTCACCATTGATCTGCTAGAACAACAAGAATCAAAAAAGATGGAAAAAGAAGAAAACCTAAGAATAATGTGGGACACCATCAAGAGAAATAACATGTGCATCATTGGAATCCCAGAACAGGAAGAAGCAAGTAAAGGCTCCAAAAAAGTTGTGAAAGAATTGCTGGAAGAAAACTTCCTAGGCATAATGAAGAATGAGAGAATATATATTTAAGAAACTGAGTCAAAACCATATAGAATAGACCCCAAAAGAAAAACACCAAGACATTTCTTAGTCAAATTTGCCAGAACCAAAGATAAGGAGAGAATTCTGAAAGCAGCAAGGGAGAAACAAAGAGTAATTCTCAGCAGAAACCATGCAAGCAAGAAGACAGTGGAATGACATATATCAAACACTCAACGACCACAACTGTCAATCAGTTGTCCATCAAATATGAAGGAGAGATTAAGATATTCCCAGAAAAACAGAACCTTGTAAAAACAAGATCAGTGTTGTAGGAAACACTGAGAGACATCCTTCTTACTGAGGTGCCACAGAAAGCAGGATGGCAAAAAGTAACTCGCAACAACACCAAAAAGAACTGAACACAATGATAACAATAAAACCCTACCTCTCAATAATCACCCTGAATGTGAATGGTTTAAATGCACTACTGAAGAAAAAAAGAGTAGCATATTAGAGGTTCCTGACCAGCTCACTTGGTAAGATTCATAGTTGTTCCCATTCCCCAAAAAAAGGTAGTCCAAAAGAACGTAAGAATTATACATTTAAAAAATCTTTACTGTCACATGCAAGAAAATATTTCTAAAGATTATTTTAAAAGGGCTGAATAAAAAAAATACATAAAACAAAGGTTAATAGAATAGTGATTGGAAATTTTAACAGACCACTCACATCAAAGAATCGGTCCACTCAAAAATAAACTTAACAAAGATCCAGAAGATCAAAACTATACAATACAGTAAGAAAACCCCAAAACAAACAAACAAACCCTATACAATAAGTCAACTTGACCTTGTAGATGTATTCAGGGTACTGTACCCAATTAAAACTGAATTTGCATTCTTCTCAAGTGCAAACGGTGCATTCTTCAGAACTGATCACATATTAAGGCATGGAGCAAGTCTCAACAAATTTAAGAAAATATTGAAATAATATAAAATATCATATCAGACCACAATGCCATAAACTAGAAATTAACAGTAAAAGGATAAAGCATATAAAACCACCTATGTGGAAGCTAAATAATACTCTGCTAGTACACGATTGAGTTATATAAGAAATAAAAAATGAAATAAAATGGTTTCTCAAAACAAATGGAAATACAAAATACTAAGGCTTATGTGATGCAGCTAAGGCAATCTTCAAGAGGGATATTTCTTAGCAATAGGCTGTTGTTAGGCGAGCTTATGTGGAGTATGACACATAGCAACCCTATGAACAAAAGATCTGAACCTAGCCCTGTCCAGTGCCATCCTCACACTTTCAGACACTTAAGAGCCCATTACAGCAGTCACCTTGTCAATTCACCTGATTGAGGGTCTTCCTCTCCTTTGTTGACCCTTCCCAACATCATGACCCTCTCCAAGGAATAGCACCTCCTAGCAATATGTCCAAAGTACGAGGCAAAGCCTCATCTTCCCTCTAAAGAGCACTCTGGCTGTACCCTCTCTAAGACAGACCTGTTTATTCTCTTGGCCGTCCATGTGATGTTCAGTGCTTTTCTACAACACTACAACTCAAAGGCATCAGTTTTTTTTGTCATCCTTATTCATTGTCCAGGTCTCAGATGCGTAGTTAATAATCAGAAAGACCACGGCTTGAATCAGATGCACTTTAATCCTCAACTGACATCACAACTGCTCAATAATTTGGAAAGGTCCCTAAATGAAGATTTTACCATTACAATGACTCTCTTTATTTCCTGACTACTGGTACCAAGTGTGTTAATCATGGATCCAAGTAAGATGAAGCTTTTGACAGCTTCAATTCCCTCTCCATCCATCATGACACTTCCTATTGGTCCAGTGGTAACTTCTTTGTTTTCTTGATATTGAGATACAATCCATACTAAAGATTGCATTCCTTGATCTTCTGCAACAAGTGCTTCAAATCTTCCTCACTTTCAGCAAGTAATGTTGTGTAATCTGCATAACATAGGTTATTGATGAGTCTCCCTCTAATCCTGATGCCACATTCCTCTTCATAGAGTCCAACTTCTAGGATAATTTTCTCAGTATATAGATTGAACAGATATGGAGAGAGAATACATCCCTGATGCACTCCCTTTCCAATTCCAAATCATGCAGTGTTCCCCTGCTGCATTCACACAACAGCCTCTTGTTCCAGATATAGGTTTCTCATAAGCACAATTGAGTGCTCCGGGATTCCCATTTTTCTCAATGTCAGCCACAACTTGTAATTATCCACACAGTCAAACGTCTTTGCATAGTCAATCAAACACAGACATTCTTCTGGTTTTCTTTACTTTGAGCCAAAATCCATCTGACATCAGCAATGATATCCTTGGTACCACGGAAGTTCCCTATCTATGCACTGTTCATAGAAGTAGGCACACACATAGAAAAGTCAGAAAGAAGCAAAATTAAAGATCTAACTCTCCAGCAAATACAAAAAGAACAGCAATCCAACTGCACAGCCTCTAGAAGGAAATTGTATATA
>NW_006400289.1:234913-235771 GCF_000299155.1 Elephantulus edwardii
AGCACCCTGGCTACATTTTCACCAAGACATATCTGTTCCTTTCTTTGGCAGTCCATGACATTTTCAGTACTCTTCTCCAGCATTACAGTTCAAAGACACCAATCCTTCTGTCATCCTTATTCATTGTCTGACTTTCTGATGCAAATGATGGGGAAGACCATGTCCTTAATTAAGCGCATCTTAGTCCTCAAACTGACATCATAGGTTCCTCATAATTTGGAGAGAACCCTGACTACAAGCTTGTCCAAGGCAATATATCCCCTGATCTGAGATTACCAAAAGTATTAATTGTGTATTTAAGTAAGATAAAGTTGTTGACAGTGTTAATCTTCATTGAAATTCAATCTATATTGAAGATTGCTGTGTTGGATCTTCTGCAGCAGGTGCTTCAAGTCCTCCTCACTTTCAACAAGCAAGGTGATATCATCTATATAATAAAGATTATTGATAAATTTTCCTCTAATCCTGGTGTCACACTGTTCTTCATGGCATCCATGTTCACGAATAATTTGCTCATCATACAGACTGAATAGGTATGAACAAAGATTAAAAACCTTACAAACCATTTTCCTAATTTTAAACTATGCATTATTCCCTTGATATGTTCTCACAATGCCTTCTCAATCTGTTGTTGTTGTTGTTGTTATGTGCCGTCGAGTCGCCTACAACTCATAGTGACCCCATGTACAATAACCCTAAACTCCGCTCTGTCCTGTACCAATTGCACCGTCTCTGACACTCCCATCCCAATTATCCCAGTCACTCAATAAATCAACCTCATAGAGGGCCTTCCCCTCCTGCGCTGTCCCTCCACCCTCCCAAGCATGATGTCCCTCTCCAAGGACTGGTCTCTCCTCA
>NW_006400289.1:240881-242226 GCF_000299155.1 Elephantulus edwardii
GTCAGTATTTATGTGTTCCATTTCTTCCTTAACAATATCTAATTTTCCTACATTCATGGTTCTCACATTCCATGTCCCAATCACCAGTGTCTGCTTATAACTATTCCTCTTCCTTTGTATTTCCATACTTGAAAACTCAACCTCCTTTTCCTTTTCTGTTATCTAAATGTGTTCTGTTGTACATATTGTATGACTCGTTGTTTTTGTTATGTAGCATCAAGTCAGCTGTTACCCATAGCAACCCAACGTATATAGCTCTGAACCTTGCTCTACCTTGAACTGATTTTATTGTCTCTGACAAACCTACCCTCATTTCTCAGTTACTGAGTCAGCTTTTCTCATCTGGGATCTTCCTCTCTTCCATGTTCCTCCACCCTTTCAAGCATGATGTCCCTCTCCCAGGACTGGTCCCTTCTTGCAACATACCCAAAGTATGTCAAATGGAGCTTCAGTTACATTTATATTACAGAAAGATTAATACAATAGAAGATATTGTTGTTGTTTCTGTCAACAATGAGTTGACTAAAACACACATAGACCTTATGAACAAGAGATGTGAACCTTGCACTATTCTGCTTCATCTTCAAGATATCTGACATGCTAGATGGCACTGACAGTCACTGTGCCATCAATCTTGCTGTGGGTCTTCTCTTTCTCTGACCCTCCTCTGTTTCCAAATGATGTTGGAGATTCCCCCCCCCCAAGATTGGAACCTCTTCACAATGTGCCCAAAGTATATGAGATGAAGTTCCACTGTCCTTGTCTCTAAGAAACAAACTGGTTGCCCTTCCGCTAAGGCAGACTTGCTTATTCTTGTGGCAGTCCATGAAATATTAAGTACAATTCTACAATACCATTCTTCAAAAGCATAGATTCTTCTGTAATATTTTTATTGTACAATTTTTAAATCCGTAGGAAGTAGTTGAAAAGAATTTGTTTTGCATCAGATACACCTTAATCTTTAAACAGACATTGTTACTGTTTAGCACATTAAATAGGTCCTTGAAAAGAGATTTTCCACAATGAAACATGTCTTTCATTTTTTTAAAGATAATCTTCAGTAGAATGTGAAATCAATGATATTGTTCTGTAGTTTCCACACTCTGTTGGGTCACCCTTCTTTGGAATGGGAACAAATATAGATCTCTTCCAGTCAGCTGTCCAAGTGGTTGTCCTCCAGATTTCTTGGCACAACTTGGTGAGCACATCCAGGGCAGTGTCTGTTAGCTTAAATATGTCAATTGGTATATCATCTATTCCTGGGGCCTTATTTTTTGCTATTTCCTTCAAAGCAGCTTGAACTTCTTCCTTCATCACCATAGGCTCTTGCTCATATGTTGTTTCA
>NW_006400289.1:242326-244348 GCF_000299155.1 Elephantulus edwardii
TAATCAGAACTGGCTTTGACAAGCACTGTGGCATTTGGACAAGAACAAACTGGGAGGAGGGTGGAGAGAGTGGTGCAGCAATGAATGAGTGGAAGCCCAGAATCTCTGTAAATGTTTATGAAAATTAATAAAATATAATTATAGAGGAAAAAAAAAGAATGAATAAATATGTGTATAAATCTTCCATAGCTTTTATAATACCAATCTTAAACAATATTTGTCCTTCTGCTACTTCACTATGTCACTAAACCTAATTTCTTCTAAATTCATCCATATTATATTGTTAGATGTTGTCAAGTCAAATATGACTCATAGCAACCCTGTGAACAACAAATCTAAACTCTGTCTTATCCTGTGTCAACACTGTTGATTCTAACATACTTGAGCACATTGCTTCAGTCATTGAGTAAATCTATCTCATTAAGAGTCTTTCTTTAGCTGACAGTCTACATTTGCTAACATGAATGCTCCTTTCCAAGGAACAGCCTCTCCTACCAACATGCTCAAAGTATGGAAGATGAAACTTCAGCATATTGTTTCCCATAGCACTTTGGCTAAACTTTTTCCAAGACATGTTTGTTCTTTTAGCAGTCCATCAGATATTCAGTACTCTTCTTTTGTTTTGATGTTAATATGCATTCCGGAAAAAAAAGATGCATTCCAAAGTCTTTGTTAATCTGCAGCAAGCGTTTAAAGCCCTCCTCACTTTTAGGAGGCAAGGCTGTGTCATTTGCATAATGCAGTTGGTTAATGAGTCTCTTTTCTAAATTTTTTTCTTTTAATTTTTTTTCCTGATAATCTTTTTTTTTTTTCATAGAGCCCAGCTTCTTGAATTATTTGCTCAGATACAAATAGAATAGGTATGGAGAAAGAATACAGCCCTAACACATACCTTTCTTAATAATTTTAAATCACATATTGTGCCCTTGTCCCATTGACACTGCAGTTTCTTGGTCTGGATACTAGTTTTACATGAGCACAATTAAATGTTCTGGGACAACCATTCTTCTCAATGTTAGCCTTAGTTTATAATGATCCACACAGTCAAATGCATTTGCATATTCAAAATGCATAAATAGACATTGCTTTGGTATTATTTGTTTTCAGCAAGAATCCAACTGACATCAGCAATGATATCCCTGGTGCCATAGTCTCTTCTAAATCCATCTTGAATTTCTAATAATTGTATTGTTCTAGCTGTGTTCAAATGTTGCTTGCATGTGATATTAATAGTACTGTTCAATAATTTCTGTATTCTGTTGGACCACCTTTCTTGCGAATGGGAACAAATATGGATCTCTTCCAGTCAGTTAGCCAGGCAACTGTTCTCCAAATGTCCTGGCATAGACTGATGAGCATATCTAAGGCAACATTCGTCATTTGAAACATGGCCGTTTTTATCCCATCAGCTTCTGGGGCCTTATTTTTTTGCCAATGCCTTTATGGTAGCTCGAATTCCTTCTTTAATTACCATAGGCTCTTGACCTTATAATTCTTTTTGGTACAGTGATTCTGTTTCTTCCTTCCATATTCTTTTGATGCTTCCTGGGTCATCCAAGATTTTGCTCATAGAATTTCTAAATATTGTAACTTGAAGTTAGAATTTGTTTTACAATTTTTTATTGCAAAAGGTTGAGCAAGTTCTTATTATTTTATTTTCCAATTGTGTATCTCTGCATATTTTTCATGATAACTGTTTTTTCTTCTCTAGCTGTCTTTTAAAATCTTCTCTTTTACTTCAATATCTCTTCCCTTCATTTTGCCTTCTCAATGCTTTAGTGCAATTTTTAGGGTCTCTTCCAACATCAATTTTATTTTTTCTTTCTCTTCTTTGTAGTGACCTTTTGTACTCCCCATGAATTATATCCTTGATGTCAGCCCACAACTCATCGGGTTTTCAATCACTGGTGTTCAATAGTTCAAGCTTACTTTTAAATTATTTTAAGTTCAGGTAAGATAGGCTAAAGATCGTATTTTGGATCTCATGGATTTGTTCTAATTACTTTCATTTTCTTTTTTTTT
>NW_006400289.1:244448-251091 GCF_000299155.1 Elephantulus edwardii
CAATGAGAGAGAAAATAGCAAAACAGTTTCAATCATCAACAAGACCAAAAGCTGATATTTTGAGGGTCAATAAACTTAACAAATCACTAACAAACATAACAAACGAACAAAAAGAGAAGACACAAATAATTAATTACTGATAGAGATGACATCACAACAGAACCAGAGGGAGTTAAATATAAAATATTGGAATTATGTGAAAAGCTATGTTCTTATAAATTTGAAAATATAGAGGGAATGGGCAAATTCCTTGAAACTCTTGCCTTACTCAGATTGACATGGACACATGTGGAAAACTTGAACAGACCCATAACAAAAGAAGAAATTGAGTAGATTATAAAAAGAACTTCCCCACAAAAAAGTCCAGGCCTAGATAGCTTCATAGTTGAATTCTACCAAATATCCAGAAATAAACTGTCACCAATTCTGTTTAAGTTATTTGAAGAAATAGAAAAAGGAGGAACACAGCTGAATTATACTAAATAGAGAGTATGAATCTCCAATTCTACTTAAATAATAAAAATGTAAAAAATTAGGAAAGAAGGAACATTCTCAGAGCCATTCTATGAAGAAAGCATGACCCTAATATCAAGACTAGGCAAAGACATTACCAAACAATAAAACTATAGATCAATATCTCTTATGAATATAGATGCAAAAATCCTTAACAAAATCCTGATCAACAGAATCCAACAGCACATTAAGAAAATAGTTCATCATGACCAAATGGGATTCATAACAGATATGGAAGGGTGATCCAATATAAGAAAACAATTAATGTAGTTCACCATATTATCAATGCAAATAACAAGAACCATATATCCTAGTAATTGATACAGAAAAGGTCTTTGACAAAATCCAACTCCAATTCCTAATCAAAACACCAAAATAAGAACAGAATGGAATTTTCTCAACATTATGAAAGTATATACTCAAAACCAAAAACCAGTATCATTCTCAGTGCAGAAAGACTAACACATTCTTCTTGTGAACAAGCACCAGACAAGGGTGCCTATTGTCACCAGTCTGATTCAAATAGAGTATTGGGAGTACTTTTGAGGGCAATACAGCAAGAGAAGGAAGTAAAAGGCATCCAGATGGACAAAGAAATGGTAATGCAACAACACCAACAACAACAAATGGTTAGAGCTGACATAAAAGACTTTTACAAAGAAAACTATAGTATACTTCTGTAAGAAACAATAAAAGACCTATATAAATGGAAATAAATATTTTCCTTTAATAGATAAGAAGACTCAACATAGTGGAAATGATAATCCTTCCAAAAGCAATCTATCTACATGTTTAACACAGTTCCAATACAGATACCAAATTAATTTATCATGCATATAGAAAAGGCAATTGACAAGTTTCCTTGGGGAGAAAAGAGACCTTAAAGAAGAAAAACTCTTCTAAAAACAAGAATGAAGTGGAGGTATAGCACTCACTGATTTTAAAATCTACGGCTGTAATAACAATACCATCATGGTATTGGTACAATGATGAGCAAACAGACCAATGGAACAGAATTGAGAACCCAGAAATTAACCCATTTATTGCTATCAGAGAGCTGAACAATGACTAAAGAAGACAGAAGGATAATTTATTTCTTTGAGTGGGGTACTAGAAAGAGTCTTGAATATACCATGGACAAGAAAGAAAGTAGGTGTGTCTTGGAAAAGGTAAAACCAAGTGTCTCCTTGGAGGTTAGAATTTTGAAGCTCCATCTCACATACTTCAGGCAAGTGGCCAAAAGAGACCAATCCTTGGAGAAGGACATCATACTTGGAAGGGTGGAGGGATAGCACAGGAGAGGAGAAACCTGGATAAGATAGATAGATACAGTAACTAGGGCATTGTGGGGAGGTGTGTCGGAGTCAGTGAGATTGGCTCGGGACAGGGCAAATTTCAGAGCTGTTGTACATAGGGTTGCTATGAGTCACATGCGACTCAACGGCACATAACAGCAACAACAATTATGGTCAAGTGATATTTGACAAGGACACAAAATCTATCAAATGGGGAAATGACAACTCCTTGCATAAATGATGCTGGTAAAACTTGATTTCTACCCACAGAAACCTGAAGCAGCATCCACATCTCTTACCATATATAAAAATCAATCCAAAATGAATCAGATACCTAGGTATAAATCCTCAAACCATAAAGACCATAAGAGACAACCTCACCAGCGTTTGATGTTTGCTGTTCTGCTAAATTTTGCTGTTCTTACTGGGGTGAGATGATATCTTATAGTTGTTTTGATTTGCTTCACTCTTAGAGCTATGGATTTTGAATGTTTCTTCATGTGTTTGTTTGCCATCTGAATGTCTTCTTTGGTGAAGTGTCTGTTCATATCCTATGCCCACTTTTCAATTGGTTTGTTTACTTTTATCTTGTTGCAGTGCTCGAGTATTTTATAAATTCTAGATATAAGTCCCTTAGTAAATAAAAAAAGAACAGAAAACAACCCCTCCCCCCAAAAAACCCAAAAAGATCATAAGAGACAAATTGGGAGCTAGCTTAAAAGACCTTACATATGGCATAAAGATGTTGTCAAATATATTGTTGTTGTTGTTGTTGTTTTGTGCTGTCAAGTCTCCTGGAACTCATAGCCACCCTATTTACAACAGCTTTGCACCTTGCTCTATTCTTACCCAATCTTATTGCTTCTGACACATCTCTTCCTAATACCCCAATCACTGAATCAATCCACTTCGTCAAAGGTCTTCCTCTCTTGTGCTGTCCCTTCATCCTTCCAAGCATGATGTCCTTCTTCAAGGACTAGACGCTCCTTGCAACATGCTCAAAATATGTCAGAAAGAGCTAAAGAATCCTTGCCTCCAAGGAGCACCCAGTTTTCCCTCTTCAGGAGAAACCTGTTTGTTCTCCTTGCAGCCTGTTGTCTATTCAATACTTTTATCCAGCCCCACAGCTCCAAGGCGTCTCTTCTTCTCTCATTTCTGGTTGTTGTCCAGCTTTCTGATGCATAGTATGCAATTGCAAAAACCGTTACCAGGATAAGACACCTTAGTCTCTAGACTAACATTGTTGCTTTTCAGTACTCAGGAGATTTCCCTGACAGTACACTTTACCAATGCAGTTAATTTTTCAATATATTGACTCCTAGCACCAAGTCAGCAATAATAACCAAGAGATGATAAAATTGATTAATGGGATCTTTTAAAGATTTAATCCCTATGTGCATCAGAAACTTTTTCCAAAAGGTTAAAAGAAACCTACTGACTAGGAAAAAAACATTTTGCAATACCATTTCAGACAAGAGTCTCATAACAAAGTTACAGGAGGATATCCACAAGAAAAAGACTGATAATTACAAAATGGGCAAAAGACGTGGAAAGACTTTTCACAGAGAAAGACATTTGGATGGCCAACAGGCACATGTAAGAATGCTCAAAATAACTACCAATAAGAAAGATGCAAATCAAAACCATATTGAGATATTATCTCACTCCAGTAATAGTGGCAAAATTTAACAAGACTGTAAGCAATGAATGTTGGAGAAGATGTGGAAAGAGAGGAACTCTCATACACTGTTGGTGGGGTTGCAAAAGTCTACAACTACTCTGAAAGGCAATTTGGTGTTTCCTCAAAAAGCTGAAAATTGTAATTCTGTTTGGCCCAGTTATTTCACTGTTAGGAATATACATTAAGGAAACTAGAACTGAGATACAGATGGAGAAATGTACACCAATGTTTATAGCAACATTATTCACAATCACAAAAACATGGAAACATCTCAAATGTCCAATGACAACTGAATGGATTGAGAAATTGTGGAACATTCACATGATGGAATACTATGCAGCACTCATGAGCAATGCTTTCTAAAATTACTACAAAACTTGGGAGAAACTAGATGGCATTATGCTGACTGAACTAACCAGTCACAGATCAATACAGCATAAGACCATTATTGTAAAAACAAAAGGATAGCTAGTACCATGTGTATAGGAATTCAAAGGGGGAATGGGTGGGAGCAGATAGATGGGTGAGGGTTGACAAGAAAGAAAACGCAGGGTTGCATAATTTGGCCAGTCAATGGGGTCAGGGAGGGAAGTAAAAGAAATGGGAAAGATCTGGAGGAGATCTGGAAAGACAGGGTAATGGTGGGCATACTTCTGTCTTTATTAATTTTATAAAATATAATGAATGAGAATAATTGTGTGAAACAATGCAAATGGAGGAAAATGTAAAAAAATAGAAACAAATTTTGTATGCAAATCACTGTAAAATTTATCAAAAAATTAAAGGACTGAAATGGTACATCAACAGAAAACTACCAGAAATTCAAGGCAGATTTAGAGTTGGACATAGGGGATATTGTTACTGATATCAGAGAGATCTTGGCTGAGAATAGAAACTATCAGAAGAATGTTCATTTGTGTTTTATTGACTATACAAAGACATATGACTATGTGGATCACAACAAATTATGCCTAAGATTGACAAGAATGAAAATTGCAAAAGACTCAATTGTGCTCATGCAAAATCAAGACCAAGAAGCTGTTGTCTAAACAGAGCAAGGGAAGATTGCATGGTTTAAAATCATAAAAGGCTGATACAAACTGTATTCTTTCTCCATACATATTCAATTCAGTTGTTAGACAAATCATTTGGGAAGCTGGATTTTATGAAGAAGAATGTGGCTTCAGGATCAGGGAAGACTCACCAACAACCAGCATTATGCAAATGATATAACCGTGCTCAATGAAAGTGAAGATCTGAAGTACTTGCCATATTAGATCAGACAATTGTTGTGTACCATCCAGTCAGAACTGAGTCATATATGACCCTCCAATACGTTTTCTAGGCAAGTTAATAGCATTGGATGAGATTGTTCATCCTTCTCTCAAGGAGCACAAATCTGGCTGCTCCTTAAAGGTAAGGATTTTGAAACTTTGTCTCACGTATTTTGATCATATTGCCAGAAAGAAATAATCCTTGAAGAAAGACATCTTGCCGGGAAAGGTAGAGGATCAGTGCAGAAGAGGAAGACCCTTCATAAAATGGATTGACGAAATTAAATAATGGGGGTAAGGTTTTTCTCAGACAATGAGATTGGCTCAGGACAAAGCACAATTCACACTTATTGTACATAAAATCACAATGAGTTGTTGTTGAATCAATGGCACAAAACAACAAGAAGCAAATATAAAATGGTAACAACACTAAAATTCATCTTAAAGAGCTGGAAACAGCCCAAGTGTCCATCAACAAATGAATGGATGGAGAAGCTGTGATATATTTACACAACGGAATACTATGCAGCATTGAAAAACAAGAACTCATGAAATATTATGCAAAATAGATGACCCTGGAGGACATTATGCTGAGTGAAATATCTCAGTCAAAAAACGACAAATACTGCATAGGGCCACTGTTGTAAAATGGTACTGATATCAGGGTTGAGGGAAGACAGAAAAGGAGGGGAGGAATGATGTATGTTGCATTGAATCAGAGGAGAGAGAGAGCTGTTTAAAAGGGATAGATATATGAATGGGTATTCTTGTCATTACAGAAGTCCAGGGTGAAGGCTGCATAGTGGAGTGGATGTGAGGGGAGGGATTGCATAATAATGAGAGAGTTTTTATTTTTCTTTTCAAGGAAAAGAGTGAATTGGGGTAGGGAGAAAAGTGCAACAATGAATGACTGGAAACCCTAAGTCTCTGTAAACTGCCATTACAATGAACTTTAAAAGAATAATGACAAATTTAATATAGAACTCTCCAGAATGCTGAGAAGCAATGATATCATTGTGGAGACTAAGATGTGCCTGATCCAGGCCATGGTATTTGCAATTACTTGTTATGCATCAGAGCATAAGACAATGACTAAGGATGACAGAAGAAGAATTGATGCCTTTAAATTGTGGTGCTGAAGAAGAGCTTTGAACATATCATGTACTCTCAAAAGAACAAATAGGTATGTCTTGCAGAAGGTGAAAGCAAGTTTCTCCATGGAGGCAGGATTTTGAAGCTTCATCTCACAAATTTAGGGCATCTGGCCAGAAGGAACCAATCCTTGCAGAAGGACCTCATGCTTGGAAGAGTGGAGGGACAGCATAGGAGAGGAAGAATCCAGATAAAACGGATTGACAAGATAATTCAGGTAATAGGATTAGGTATGTTGTAGTTAGTGAGACTGGCTCAGGAGAAGGCAGGCTTCAGAGGTGTTGTACATAGGATCGCTATGAGTTGCAGGCAACTTTATGACACATAACAACAACAATAATATAAAAGAAACCCAACACTTTTTTCTTAATATCAGCATTTTATCTGAATAATGAAGATTTCTTGTATATATTTGCATGTATTCTTTGAAAACTGTTTATTTGTGTCCTTTGGGTATGTTTTTTGCTTCTGTGATTTAAATGAAATTTTACAGATCATATTGGTTTTCATTAAATAATCCGTTCACATTTTGCTTTACAAATGAATTCTATTCCATTGCTGTCGTTGTTGTTATGTGCCGTTGAGTCGTTTGCGACTCTTAGCGACCCTATGTACCACAGCCCTAAACCATGCTCTATTCTGTGCCAAACCCATTGCCTCTGACACACCCATCCCGATTACCCCAGTCACTGAATCAATCCACCTCATAGAGGGTCTTCCCCTCCTGC
>NW_006400289.1:258132-279328 GCF_000299155.1 Elephantulus edwardii
TTTAATCTTGTGATTAGCTATTGTGAAAGGTATTGTTTCTCTTAGTTCTGGCTCTGTATTCTTTTTGTCACGGTAGAGAAAGCCAACTGATTTTTACTTTCATTTTCAATTTGAACTTACACAAGAATAATTGATTGTTTCACAGTCAGCACCTGGCCGAGTCTTCACTACTGACATGGAGTTTCTTGAATTATTTCTTCCATAAATGTAGTCAATATTATTCCTATACAGTACATCTGATGAGATTCCTGTGTAAAATCAGTTTGTGTTTTCTTTATTTTTTTTTAAAGAGAAGTAACTGTGATTTTTCTCTCCCCTTGAAAAATGAGTTTGGTATTTGTATCTGGATTGCTAGAGAAAGGACATGTAGATTGCTTTTGCAGGGTTGCTACTTTTAAAATATTCAGTCTTCTTATACATGAACAGAGAGTATTTTTCCATTTGATTAGGTCTTTTATGATTTCTTTTTTAAATCATTTTTTAATTAATTTTAATGAAAATTTACAGAGAGTTTGGATTTCCATTCATTCACTGTTGCACTTTTCTCCCTGCCTTCCCCTCCCTCCCAATACACTCTTCTTTTTGAAAAGTAAAAGAAAAGTTCCGCCATTGTTTTACAATCCCTTCCCTCAGGTCCACTCCACTATGCAGCCTTCATTCTGGACTCCTGTCATGACAATAATACCTAATCACAAATCCCTTTTAAACAGTTTTCTCCCTCATCTGTTTCAGTGCAGTATACATTATTTATCCCAACTTTCTCAGTCTTCCCCCAACCCTGATGTTAGTCCTGTTTTACAACAGTGGCACGCACTATGCAGTATTTGTCCCTTTGTGACTAAGATATTTCACTCAGCATAATTTCCTCCAGGATCACCCATTTTGAATAATATTGCATGAGTTCCTCATTTTTCAATGCAGCATAGTATTCCATTGTGTAAATATACCACAACTTCTCTATCCATTTGTTCATTTATGGGCACTTAGGTTGTTTCCAACTCCTTGCTATTGTGAACAAAGCTGTGATAAACATGAGTGTGCATATATCAGCTTGAGTGGCAGTTATGGTCTCTTTGGGGTGTATTCCCAGTATTAGTGTTGTGTGGTGTTCAATAGTTTTCCTTATAAAGGTCTTCTGTGTATCTAGTTAGATTTACTCTTGTGGCTGGTTATTAGAATTAGTTTCCTTTCCTCTGCTTTCTTTTTTTCTGTATAGATATCCAACTGATTTTTGTATGCTGATCTTGTATCTGCCCAGAGACTTTTCTCCAGAACTGCAAGAGAAAGAAAGCCTTTTCCTAGAGCTGGTAGCTAGGAATTGGATACTCCTAAACTATGAGACTTATCTGACAATTTGTTGTATTGAGGAAATTATTTATATAGTGCTAATTGCTTTGTAACTTAGTTATTTGTATCCTTGTTTATTATTCTACTTAGCACAGCACATTTCTGTCAGTTTGCTATACTAAGATAACTGGTGGGTGCTTTAAATCTGAAAGTTGGGCCACTAGTGTGTCAAAAGCCAGAATGGTCACTAATAGTGGGTAGATTTTAGTAGAGCTTCAAGATTAAGACAGATTAAGAAGCAAGATGGACATCCACTTCTTAGATAGCAGGCCTCTTAAAATCCTATGAACAATAGAGGGACACAGATAGTTATAGTATTAGAGATAGAGCTCAGATTAGAAGTCTTGTTTGTTCTTTTAGCAGTCCATGGGATGGATATTTAGTACTCTTCATCAAAATCACAATTCAAAGGTATTGGTTCTTTTTCTGTTATCCTTATTTATTGACTTTCAGATGCATAGGAATCAACTGAAAATACCATGACATGGTTCAAGTGTACCTTAGTTTTAAACCAACATCTTTTTTCTTTAGCCCTTTGACAGTAGATCTTTGACTTTGATTTTCCCAATGCAAATTGTCTTTTGATTTCTTGATTGCTGCTACCATAGATGCTGATTGTGGCTTCAAGTAGACTTTTTTCTATAAAAATTAATTTATTAATTTTCAGTTCTGTATTCAGAACTCTGACATTCATCTCAATGGGCTAAACTCAAGGTATCAGTAGGTATGTCTTTTTCCCCCCTGAAAACTCTAAGGAAAATATAACCTACTCCTGTTGAACTGGCTCCATCTCATAGTGACCCTCCATCAAGTTTTCCAAGATTATAATTCTCAGCAGGCCAAGACTGTCTATCTTTCTTCCACAGAATCGGTGGTGGATTTAAACCAACAGTGATTCACAGGTTAGTAGTGCATGCAGCACACTATATATTATGCTACCAGAGTTCCCTATGGCTTGTACGTAGTTGTTATGTACCATCCAGTCAGAACTGACTCATAACTGACCATCCAGTGGGTTTTCAAAGATAGTAAATTGCTTGGCAGGAGGTTGCCCATCTCCGTCCTGCATAGAAGCTGGTCGATATGAACTGTGTGCCTTTGGATTGTTGGTACAATCCCCTACCAATAAGTCACCAGAGTTCCTGTCTATAAGCTACCAATATTCCTTGATTCACAATTGCCTACTTGAAGCATTTTGACTTTTATCATCATTTTATTCTTTCCTCTTTGGGGGAGCTTGAGGAGGGAATAGGGAATAGTTACCAATGGGAGTGAAGTTTTTTCTTGGCTTGATAAAAATACTAAAAAAGTGATGACCGCTTAACTTTTGAATACACTAAAATGCATTGATCTGAACATTTTAAATAGATTAAATATATGACATGTGGATTATATCTCAATAAAGGCAATACATTTTAAAAAAACAAATTGATAGAATGGTACCCTCAGATAAAGAAAATAAAATGGATATCAGTGTCTGTAACAAAGCATTTTGGAAAAAATCCCTTCTATTTCTTAATTTATATTTTTATTTGTTTATGCATATAGATGTTAATCTCATAGTTAAAATTGTATTTCTGAAGATGGAGTAAATTTTAAAAAGAATTGAAAAAATTGCCCTCAATAAGTAATCATAGTTCAATTTTAGTATGTAATTTTTTATTCTCTGATAAATCAAGATAATGTTTTTGATAAGTCAAGTTGAAATGAGGTTAAAAAAACTGCATTGACTAAATCTTTGTAATGTGTAAATCTGTTTACTTTTATTATTTTCAGCACAATTTAACATGCATATGAATAATTATTTTAATCATCTCATGATATATACTAGTGTGCTTAAACCAAATGAAGATATGAAAGATAGTAAAAACAGATTTTTTTAGAAAAATAGTATTTAAGGCATTTATAAAAATCTCAGTTAAGCTTGTTGTTGTTATGTGCTGTCGAGTTACCTGTGAGTCATAGTTACCCTATGTATAACAGCCCTATACCCTGCTCTATCCTGTACCAATCTTATTGTCTCTGACACTCCTACCCCATTCCCCCAGTCACTGATAATCTCCCTCCACCCTCCAGCCTGACATTCCTCTCTAAGGACTGGTTCTTCTTTTCAACATGTCCAAAGTATGTCAGATGAAGCTTCAGAATCCTTGTCTCCAAAGAATATCCTGCTCTTACCCTCTTTGAGGTGAACTTGTTTGTTCTCCTAGCAGTCCATTGTAGATTGAATACTCTTCTCCAGTACCACAGCTTAAAGGCATCAACTTTCCTTGTATCTTCCCTAGTCATTTTCCAGCTTTCTGATGCAGAGCAAGTAATTGCAAATACTATGGCCTGGATCAGGCCCATCTTGGACTCCAGACTGACATTGTACTTCAGTACTTTCCAGAAGTATCTGACAGCTGACTTTCCCAATGCAATTCATCTTTTAATTTCTTGCCTTCTTGAACCAAGAGTGTTGTCTGTGAAACCAAGCAAACTAACACTATTAACAATCTCAACCTCTTCACCATTTATTGTGCTGCTGCCAATCGGCCTAATGGTGAGAATCTTTGTTTTCTTGATGTTGAGCCTCAATCTATAAGGAAGACTGCAGTCCTTGACCTTCTGCAGCAAGCACTTCAGGTCATCCTCAGTTTCAGTAAGGAGGGTTGTGTCATCTGCGTAACACAGATTGCTGATGAGTTTTTCCCAATCCTGGTGTCACATTTCTCCTCTAAGAGCCCAGCCTCTTGAATAATCTGTTCTGCATAGAGATCGAACATGTATGGAGACAGGACACATAACTGGAATACATCCTTCCCAATTTTGAACCATAAAAGGTTTCCTTGCTCTGTTCTTTCTCCTAGTCTGAGAGTAGGTATCACATGAGCACAATAAAGTGTTCTGGGATTCCCATTGTTCTCAGTGAGCCATAGTTTGTTGTTGTGATCCACACAGTTAAATGCCTTTGCATAGTCAATTAAACACAGACATTCTGTTCATTCAGTCAAGATACATTTAACATTAGCTCTAATATCCCTAACACTACAGCCTCTTCTAAACCCAGACTGAAGAGCTAGGATTTCTCTGTTAATGTGCTGTTCCAGTTGGTTTTGGATAATTTTCAGCAGAATCTTGCTTGCATGAAATGTTATTGATATTGTTCAATAATTTCCACACTTTGTCGGGTCTTCTTTCTTTGTAATAGGAACAAATATAGATCCCTTCAAGTCAGCTGGCCAGGTGGTTCCATCCTACAGATTTCTTGGCACAAATGGTGAGCACATCCAAGGTGGCATCTGTTTGCTAAAATATGTCAATTGATATGCCATCCATTTCTGAGGCCTTGTTTTTTCCAATTTTTTTCAAAGCAGCTTGAATTTCTTTCCTTTTCATCCCAGGCTATTGCTCATATGCTGTTTCAAAAAATTCTTCTGTGTCCGCCTACTCCTTTTGGAACAATGACTCTGTATACGCTTTCCAATTTCTTTTAATGCTTCTTGGATCATTTAATATTATGTCCAAAGCATCCTTAAATATTGCAATTGAGGCTTGAATTTGTTCTTTGGTTCCTTCAGTTTAAGAAATGCTGAATGAGTTTGGCCACTTCGTTTTTCTGACTCCAGCTCTTTGCACATTTCATTATAACACTTTACTTGTTTTCCCATGATGCCCTTTGCAATCTTCTGTTCAGCTCCTTAATATCTTGATATCTTCCTTTTGTTTTTACTTCTTGGTGCTGTAATACAATATTCGGAATATTTTTTTGTCATTCACCTTGGTCTTTCTTCCTCTTCTGTCTTTGTAATGACCTCCTAGATACCCATACGCATATGAGAAGTCTGGTAACTATAACTATCATTAAAATATATGCACCAACAACCAGAGCCAAAGAAAGGATATAGAAGATTTCCCCAAATTTTGCAGTCAAATATTGATTGAATATGCAATCAAGGTGCATTAATAAGAATGGGTGACTGGAATGCAAAAGTTGGGAACAGAGAAGAAGAATCAGTAGTTGGAAAACATGGACTTTGGTGACAGAAATGAAGCTGGAGATAGAATGATTGAATTTTGCACAATCAACAATTCATTTATTGCGAATTCCTTTTATAAGAAACATAAATGCAGGCTATACACATGGATTTTACCTGATGGTATGCATATAAATCAGATTGATTACATCTATGGAAAGAATCACTGGAGAAGTTCAATATCAGCTGTGAGAAGTAGGCCATGTGCTGAACGTGAAAGAGATTGCCAACTACTCATATGCAAGTTCAAGCTGAAGCTAAAGAAAATTAAATCACATTCACAGGAACTGAGATTTGACTTTGAGTCTATTCCACCTGAATTTCAAAACCATCTCAGGAACGGGATTGAGGCCTTAAACACTCAGGAGGAAAGACCAGATGAGCTGTGGGAAGATATCAAGACTATCATCCAGGAAGAGTTAAGCTTAGTACATAATAAAATATTTCAGTTGTTGCTTTAAACTTTGTTCTTAATTATATACATATTGTTTTTGTTTTACTTTTTTAATGAATTTTGAGCATCAGGATGAATTAGGGTGGCTCTCCAAATGTCCAAGTGTAAAGTTTATCATGGAGACAGCAAGGAAAATAAAGAGGATGGTAAATTTAGAACATAATAAAGGAAATACTTGTTAATTAACAATTGTTATATGTTTACCATGTGGAATTTATAGTGGAAATAAATTAAATTCATATTGAGTGTTCACATTTTATGCATAACAATTAAAAAATACAGTAAAGTTCTATGGTCACCAAATTGCTGAAACACTCTTGTGGTATCAAAATGACTGTGCTAGTCATTGACTTTGACTTTCAACACATGGCTGAATTGAGTTATGATAAGATGAAAAGGACATTGTTGGTAGAAACATGCAAACAAGGTATAAAGATTTTTAATGATTTATTGAGCAGTTTTGCTATTTGACTGGCTTATATTGAGCAATATTTAGAGGTGGAAAATAGGAATCTCCCTGCCAGCCAGAAAGATGCAGAGAATGCAAGGCACAGTCATTTGAATCAGAAATTCCTAAATCAGTCAGATGAAGACCTAAAAGTGAGTAGCAGTGGAGATCCATAGACTAGCATGAGACAGAGCTGGTGTGGAATTGCTACTCACTAAGCTAGAACGAGAGGTCTTCACTAAAGCTTGCAGCAGAGTCTGGGAATGAGGATAGTCACCATAATCATCAGGAATAAGAGAGTTTTGTAATATTGAACTGAAGACAAGAGGCTGAAGGTCAACAGACCTATAAGCATTATGCCTAAGAAGCAGTCCGATTGAAGAATTACATTCTGTTTCAGATCTAAATTATATCCTGTTAACTTTCCTCCTAAATTCCATAATGGTGAATATGAGTCTGTGAGTTCTTTGTGGCCATTGCAATGGATTATCCAACTCAGTTAGGAGAGCAAGATCACTGGATGAAAAGCTGGTATAAGAATTAGCATAAGTAGGTATGAGGATGTGAAGACGTTAGACATGTCTGATCTCATGGAAATCAGTTTTGTGTTGTATAGTAGGTCTATTGTCCCTTTTGATATTAGTGGAAGGTAATAGTGACTACGCCGCTTGATACCAGTGCTCATTTTTACAAAAACAATTTACAATGAGTGAATTGTGTTGAATCTGAACCAAAACCAGAGAATTCCACAAATGAGATGAAATCCTGAAAGATAATAAAGTGTGGGCTTTGAGACTGAGATGCATGTTCAGTAATACATAACACATGACAACCGAGGTTATGCCCATCAGTGTTCATTCATCTGTGTGTTGTTCTAGATATTTCATCCTATATTTTATTTTTATCGATCTTTGGTATGTAAGAGTGAATCTACTTCTGGAAATGATAAGGGAAGGAATTAGTTTAACTGATTCACTATCATATGGCACAGAAAATGATTATTTCCCTGAGACCAGTCTCATAAAGCATCCAGATAGTCGGCAACTAGCACTTTCCATCTCTTGACAGATTATTCAAAGATCCATCCACTTCTCTCTCTCCTCAGTGATCATTATTCCTGTTTTGGCCAGTCCTGCTATATAGAATAAAACTGTTCAAGTGAGGAATCTTTTTCCTCCCATTTGTTTGTTTTATTTTTTTCTTAATGAAACATATCAGAGTAATAGAGAATTAGTTTTTAATATAGTAACCCTAGGGCAATGATGAATAGAAAGTGGTAGAGAAAATAGTCAAAGTATGGTCTAAGGCAAAGTTCTTCATCAAGATTGAAACTCAATTGAACACAGTAGTAATGAGCTCATCACTAGCAATATTTAATGTTACAAATCCATTTTTTCCCATGATTCTCAGTGGTTTATTAGATGTTATGCAGTTCTTTTCCACTTTGTGATCTGATGTCAACAGTTAATCCATGGAAAATGTAGTTTCTTGCATTCAACATATGTAGATATTCTTTCAAAATATGACGTCTCTCTTGATACTGAATTCATCTTGTTATCATCTGACCTGCAATTCTTGCAATGTGAAAAAATTTACAGACTGTAATGTGATTTCTAGTCTGTATATTTTGGACTCTGGCTCTCTCAAACCTGTGCTCCAGCTAGCTCTTACCTGACACACAGACTTTTAGTTCATCAATCACTGTTGTTTTGGGATTTGCTGGCTTCTTCAACTATCTGAGTTATGTAGTTGTTATTATGTGCCGTCGAGCCACCTGCCACTCACTGCAATCCTATGTACAACAGCCCTATACAGTGTTCTATCCATCGCCAATCTATTGTCTCCAACATGCCTATACCCATTACCCCAGTGACTGAATCAATCTATGTCATTAAAGGTCTTCCTCTCCTACTCTGTTCCTCCACCCTCCCAAGCATGATGTCTCTCTCCAAGGACTGATCTCGCCTTGAAATATGTCTAAAGTATGTCAGATGAAGCTTCAGAATTTTTGCCTCTAATGAGCAACCTGGCTTCACCCTCTCCAGAATGAACTTGTTTGTTCTTCTAGCAGTCCATGGTATATTTAATACTCTTCTCCAGCACCAAAGCTTAAAATCATCAGCTCTCCTATCATCCCTAGTTAGTGTCCAGCTTTCTGATGCATAGCAAGTAATGACTAAGACCATTGCTTGTATCTAGCACACCTTAGTCTCCAGACAGACATCGTTGCTCTTCTGCAATTTAGAGAGGTCTCTGAAAGCAGACTTTCCCAATGCAATTTTTCTTTTAATTTCCTGGCTGCTGGTACCAAGAATGTTTGAAGCTGTCAACAATCTCAATCTCTTCATCATCCATCATGATTCTGTCAATCAGCCCAGTGCTGAGAATCTTTGTGTTCTTGACATTAAGCATCAATTCCTATTGAAGGCCCAGTCCTTGACTTTCTGCTGCAAGTGCTCCAGTTCCTCCTCAGTTTCAGCAAGCAGGGTTGTGTCATCTTCATAACACAGATTGTTGACTAGTCTCCCTCCAATCCTGATGCTATACTTCTCCTCATAGAGTCCAGCCTCCCTGATAATCTGTTCTGCATACAGATTCAAAAGATATGGAGATAGAACACATCCTTGATACACACCCTTCCAATTTTGAAATATGCAGGGTTTCCTTGCTCTGTTCTGACAACTGCCTCCTGGTCCAAGTATAGGTTTCGCACAGTCAGGTGTTCTGAGATTCACATTCTTCTCAGAGTTAGCCTCAGTTTGTTGTGATCCACACAGATGAATCCCTTTGCATAGTCAATGAAACACAGATAGACATTTTTCTGGTACCTCTGTTCTCAGCCAATATGCATCTGACCTTAGCTATAATATGCCTAGTCCCACAGCCTCTTCTAAATCCAGCCTGCACTTCAGGCAGTTCTCTGTTGGTGTACCGTTTCAGTCATTTTTGGATAATCTCCAGCAGAATCTTGCTTGCATGGAATATCAATGATATTGTTTGATAATTTTCACACTCTGCTTGATCACCTTTCTTTGCAATGGGAACAAATATAGATCTCTTCCAGTCAGTAGGCCAGGTGGTTGTTCTCCAGATTTCTTTGCACAACTTTGTGAGCACATCCAGGGCAGAATTTGTTTGTTGAAACATATCAATCGGTATGCCATCAATACATAGATAAATTTCAAATAAACCTCTATCATTCTAATTATTGTTGTGTACTGTTGAGTTGCAGCTGACCCACAGGTGAGCCTCTACTGGATTTTCAGGGACAGTAAACAACATGGGAGGAAATTACCCATCTTTCTCCCACGGAGCAGCTGGTGTATCAACTGTGTGTCTTTTCAGCTCAATAGTTACCACATAGACACCAGAGATCAAAGTTCTGGAGAAATGATGATATTTAATGACTAAGGCATATCTGACTCACATCATGAGCTTTTAGATAACTTGATGTGCCTCTGAGAGCTGCACAATGGAAAAAGTATGACAGAAGAAAAATTTATTTCTTTGGCTTATGATGTTGGAGAAATGTACTGACTGTACTTGAACTGCCAATATGTCTTAGAAAAAGTACAGCCAGAATGGTCCTAGGAGACAAGGATAACAAAGCTTTGTCTTTCATAATTCTGTATGTTGCTAAGAGATAATATTCTTTAGAAAGGGATATTATGTTTGGAAAGAAGGATGGTCCATGAAATAAGGGAAGATTCTTATAAAGATAGATTGAAAGAATGCCTGCAAGAATGTGCTCAAATATGTCAGAGAGAATGAGGATGTGATTCAATAGGACAGATTCAGATCTTGTTCACATAGTTTCTATGAGTTGTAGTCAACTCGAAAGCATATAGCAAGAACAAAAAGCCACCACAGCTTTCTCATATATATGATGTGATGTGATGTGATGTGATGTGATGTTATATGATGTGATGTGATTGTGGTGTGATGTGTGTAGATTGAGAGAGCAAGACAGGGGGACTTAAGTTGCTGCTGTTAGTAGATGTCACTGAGTTGACTACAATTTACAGTGATCTTATAAACTGCAGACTGGAATTTTGTTCTATCCTTCACCATTCTATTGATCTCTGCCACTATTAAAGCTATTTCTATAGTCCCTTTATTAGTATATCTCACTGAAGGTAGTTTTTTTATTCTAATATTTTACATTTTTCCAGAATTTTAAGTTCTCTTTAAAAATTAAAGAGAAATGCATATGATGAAAGTGCTTAAGCTCTTGACTACCAACAAACTATTTGGCCATTCATACTCATCCAGAAGCACTTCAAAAGATAGTAGAACTGCTAAACTCCTACAATTTTGCTATAATCTTTTAGAGTAGGAGAAACATAAACAGCTGAATATTATTGTTCTTTAAATCCACTTTCACTTTGTCTATGATTTCACTGTTGTTGTTGTTGTTAAGAGCCATTGAGTCTTAGGCTATTCATAAAGACCCTCTGAATGAAAGACTTGAAATCTTGTACAACTTTCTTAATTTCTCCAAGTTCATAGGGTTTCCAGAGGCAAGCTATTTTGGAAGTGGATGTCACTCCTGCTTCCAAGCTAGTTTTAATTGGGGAGCTCCACCAAACACTGACCACCATGGCTAACAATTATCATACTTGACACATCAGTGTCACAGTGTTCAGCATCACAGCAACCTTATTGTCTCTGACACACCTATCTCCATTACCCCAGTGACAGAACCAATCTATCTCATCGAGGATCTTCCTCTCCTGTGCTGTTTCTCCATCCTCCCAAGTATGACGTCCCTTTCCAAGGACTGATCCCACCTTATAACATGTCCAAAAGTGTATCAGATGGAGTTTCAGAATCCTTGCCTCCAAGGAGCACTCTGGCTTTTTTTGTTCTCCTAGCAGTCCATGGTATATTTAATACTCTTCTCCTGCACCAAAACTCTGCCATCAGCTCTCCTTTTTCATCCTAGTCATAGTCCAGCTCTCTGATGTGTAGCAAATAATGGCAAAGGCCATGGCCTGTATCAGTCACAGCTTAATCTCCAGGCTGACTTCGTTGCTCTTCAGTACCTTGGAGAGTTCTCTGATAGTAGACTTTCCCAATGACATTTGTTTTTTAGTTTCCTGGCTGCTGGCACCAAGAGTGTTGATTGTAGAGCCAAGCAAACTGAAGCTGTCAACAATCTCAATCTCTTCACCATCTGTCATGATGCTGCCGAACAGCTCAGTGCTAAGAATCTTTGTTTTCTTTATGTTGAGCTTCAGTCCTCCAATTCTGATGCCACATTTCTCTTCATAGAGCCCAACCTCCGGAATAATCTGTTCCACATATAGACTGAAAAGATATGGGGTAGGACACATCCATGATGCACACCCTTCCCAAATTTGAATCCTGCAGTGTTTCCTTGCTCTGTTCTGATGACTGTCTCTTGGTTCAAGTATTATTTAGATCCACACTTAGTTAATATTTGTGGAAAGAGCAGCCAAGAAATTAATGACATATTGAAATTATAAAACCTGTTAATGAAGCTCTGGTGGCCTAGTGGCAAAAAGTTTCTCTGAAATTCCAGAATTGCATGGTTCAAATCTGGATGCTCTGCTGGAGAAGGAGGGACAATCTCTCCTTCTGTACCAGTCAGATGCAATTTTACGGTACACACACACACACAAACACACACACACACACACACACACCATTTTAAAAAACCTGTGACAATACCCCTTTTTTAAAATTTTTTTTTATTTATTTTTTTATTTTTTATTTTAATTTAGGTTGTTTATTTTTCATTTCAATGAACATCTACAGAGATTTTGGAATTTCATTCATTCATTGTTGCACCCTTCTCCCCGCACAAACCCCTCCCCCCCCCCCTTTGCTCCTCTCCTTGAAAAGCAAAAGAAAAACTCCCTCATTGATACACAATCCCCCCGCACCTCCCCAAACCCCACCCCCTACCCCCAAATATAATCCACTCTGCAACCCTCATTGCATAGTCCTACGATAAAAATAATGCCCTAAAATATAATACTTTTAAACTATTCTCTCCCCCATAGACTTCAATGCCGTAAACATATTTTATCCAGTTTTAAAGTGGTAAGGAGCAAAGAGGTCACATTGAGGACTAAGAAGCACATGTTCCAACTATTGTATTTCTAATGGCTACCTATGCATGTGGAAGTTGAACAATAAATAAGGAGGACGTATCTATTTAAATGGTAATGTTGATTAAGAACAATGAATATATGAACTGCCTAAGTGAAAACAAATCTGTCTTGGAGGAAGTAGAGCTAGAAACAAGGATGATGAGAATTCATTTTATATAGTTTGGGCATGCTAATAGGAAATACAGAAGAATTCCAGAAAAAAGGTGAATAAAATAGAGAAAGACCCATAGACTGTATTGACAAAATGTCTGTAACAAAGTGGTTCTTGGCAAAGAGGTTCACTGTGAATCTGAGGCCATGTGATAACATTTAATAATAGCAATGATCATAAATACACATTAGCAAGTAATGATAGACATACTTGAGAAAATGAAAACACAAGATCTCATAAAGTAATTTCTGTTGTTGTGTGCCTTGGAGTTAGAAGCAGCCCATAGCTAACATTCCAGGGGGTTGTCAGTGGAAGTTTAATTGCACTGCAGGAGATTGCTAATCTTCTCATAGAGCAGCTGATGGATTCAAACTCCATGCCTTTTGAATTGCAGCACAACTTCCTACCAGGTCACTAAAGTTGCTAATCATAACTAAATCAAACTTTCTGAACTGGGAAATATAATAACTAAAATAAATTTTTAAAATTTAGAAAAGTACAAAAGCTACTCTGATATTAAAAGCATGGAATGACAATCCAATGAAAGAAAATTACAACTAAATATTCCTAGTGATAAAGTCTTAATTATCTCTAATTGAATATTAACATTTAATTCAAGAACATATAAAAATATACACACTTTGGATAAACATGATTAATTCCAGTGATACAAAGTACAAAGTTAGTCTAACATTTGACAACAAATCTTCAACATTCTGTATTACAATATTAAAAATCTAAGTAAGATAAAGAGCAAATGTATATGCATACGTATATATACACATATACATACATACATATACCTATATACACAAACACCCCAGATATACCCCTATATATGCACCTCTCTCTATATATGCACCTATATATACCTCTCTCCATGTAGATATACATCTATAACTATAATTAAACTATAACTATAGCTATAAAACTATAACTATCTATTATCTATCTATCTATCTATCTATCTATCTATCTATCTATCTATCTATCTATCTCTGGTGTTCTAGTGGTAAGAAACTGCACTGCTATCCCTAGAGGACACAGTTAAAATTCACCAGCTGCTCCATTGGAGAAGGTTGGACAAACTCCTCCCCTGTGATTTTACCAGCTCTGAAAACAGACTGCATGGTCAGCTATTAGTAGGTTCTGACTCAATAGCAAACAACAAAAAACAACAATGTGTGTGCATGTATTTAACTTCTTATGGTGATATAAAGGCTATTTTGTGGCCTAGTGGGTAAGGAATACTGCGATCAACTTAAAAGTTGTTTTTGTTATGTGTCATTGGGATGCTTGCAACTCATAGCAACCCTATGTACAACAGCCCTATACCCTGCTCTATCTTGTGCCAATCTTATTGTCTCTGATACAATCAACCACCATTACACCAGTCACTGAATCAATTCCTCTCATCATGGGTCTTCCTCTCTTGTGTTGTCCCTCTACCCTCCTAAGCATGACACCCTTCTCCAAGGACTGATTCCTTCTTGAAACATGCTAAAGTATGCCAGGCAAAGCTTCAGAATCCTTACCTCCAAGGAGCAGCCTTATCTCACCCTCTCTATGATGAGCATGTTTCATTTCCTAGCCCCTCATGGTATATTAAATACTCTTCTCCATTACCACAGCTCAAAGGCATCCATTCTCCTTCTATCATCCCTAAAGATTGTTCAGCTTTCTGACTCATAGCAAGTATTGCAAAGACCATGGTCTGAATCAAGTGTACCATATTGTCCAGACTGACATTGTTGCTCTTCAGTACTTTGGAGAGATCTCTGATAACTGACTTTCCCAATTCAATTAGTCTTTTCATTTCCTGGCTTCTGATACGGAGAGCATTAATTGTAGAGTCAAGCAAATTGAAGCTGTTAACAATCTCAATCTCTTCACCGTCTATCATAATACTGCCAATTGGCCCACTGGTGAGACTCTCTATTTTCTTGATGTGGAGCTTCAATCCAAGTTTAAGATTGCAGTTCTTGACCTTCTGCAGTAAGTGCTTCACATCGTCCTCAGTTTCAGCAAGCAGGGTTGTGTCATCTGCATAACACAGGTTGTTGATGAATGGTTCAAATAGAACAGCTACTTTTGGAAGAAAGTTGAAAAATACCTCCCATTTGACTTAAGCCTCTAAAAACTCACTGCAGGGTCAGTTATGAGTTGGTTCCAACTACTTGGCAACTGCCAATGCCAATTCTAAAATTATTACTTTTTTGAAAAATTGATTTATATTTAATATTTCATTCCATCAAATTGATTGCAAACTCTGAATTGGAGCATTATGCTCCACTTTTCCCCTGTGTTTAACATTTCCATTAATACGTCTTTCTTAAATATCTTGTCATCTGAGCTTTATTCCTGGAAAATGCTACCATTTTGACCTTAGATATTGGTTAATTGATTGTTTTAAGGAACACATTCCTCCCTAGTGTTGCCTGGTCTTTGTCTGAAAGTGAAATCAAAGGAGTGATTTCAACTTTGAAACAGAAGAGTAAGAGGAAGCAGTCATCAGAATAGAGTAAGGAAACATGAATGGTTCAAAATTAGAAAAGCCATATGGCAGTTTTGCTTTCTATACCCTTATCTTTTCAATCTATATGCAGAAGAGATCTTTTGGGAGGCTAGGCTCTATAATGAGGAATGAGGCATCATTATTAGACAAAGACTTATCAACAAGCTGTGTTATACAGATGACACAACCTTGACTGCTGAAATTGAGGGGGACCTGAGGGATTTGCTACAGAGGGGCCAAGGACTGAAGCCTTCAGTATCAACATCAAGAAAACAAAGATTCTTACAACTGGGCTGTTTGGCAGCATAATGATTGGTGGTGAAGAGATTGAGATTGTTGACAGCTTCAGTTTGCTTGGCTTCACAAACAACATTTTTGGTACCAGCAGACAAGAAATCAAAGGACACATTGCACTGGGAAAATCTCCTGTCAGAGAATTCTCCAGAATACTGAAGAGAAACAGTGTTGATCTGGAGATTAAGGTGTGCCTGATTCTGGCTATGGTCTTTGCAGTTACTTGTTATGCATCAGAAAACTGGACAATGATTAAGGATGCTAGAAGAATCAATTCCTTTTGTGGTGCTGGAGGAAAGCATTGACAGTATTATGGACTGTTAACAGAACAAACAGGTCTGTCCTGGAGAGGGCAAAATCAGGTTGTTCCTTGGAGGCAAGGATTTTGAAACTCTATCTGACATAGTTTGGACATGTTAGCCAGGAGGAACCAGTTCTTAGAAAGGGACATTATACTTGGAAGGTTAGAGAGCACAAATGAGGAAGACTTTGGATCAGATGGATTGACTCAATGACTGGAGTAATGGGGATAGTTATGGCAAAGACAACGAAATTGGCTCAAGATAGAGCAGGGTACATAGGGTAGCTATGAGTGGCAGGAACAGGGTAGCTATGAGTCACAGAATACATCACATAACAATTACAACAACATAGTACTTACTCTGATAACCTCTATGGGAAAGACCTACTATTACTAGGATACCATAAAACAATAAGGATGGATCTACACAAGGCAAGTATTTCCAAGGAGAGGTACTAATCTAGTTACCCCACTTCAGTATTATCTATCTATGCAGCCAGTCGAAGGTGGGGGAGACCTCAGTGACCTCTAAGTGAACAAGTAAAGACCCTTTTCATTGAGGCAAAAGCAAACATTTCAAGGGTGAGAGTAAAGGGGGAAACGGAGGTCATTTCTATAGGAATCTAAATGTCCATGCTTATGGCAATGTCAGGCCAGTGATTCTTACCATTTTTTAATTTATACAGCTATTCTGTTCATCATGTAGATCCTATTGCTTGGATGTTGCTGCTGTGGTTGGGTAATGTGTCTCTCTCTCTAAACTTGAAAGAAAAGGCAGGTTTGGGGCTAACACTAAAAGGGGTGGGAGAGGCACACTAGTCCCGATGTCACTAGACATGACTCTATTTCCTGTCAAATGCTTGCTGTTAACTTAGAAACAGCCAAAGTGAATTGAAGCCAGATTAGAACACCTGGTACATTCAATATTATCTTTATACATTCTTTTAAAACGTAGTAACAAAAACTACAGACTTACTATTTTACTTAACATCAGAATGTGTCTGTCAAAAAAAAGGGACAAATACACAAATTTGAATGCTGTTTTTTCTGAGATGCTGAGGGGTTTTGTTTTTATTTTATACTGGTTTATTTACAAAGTTCATACACATTGTTTTTCACACCGTTTCTTTCCCATTTTCTTCACACTGCCCCTCCACCCATCAAACTGTGTGCTGTATGACTAACCTTTTACTCTGCCAGGACCCTGCTATTGTGATGCATTTCAAAGCAGTCAACAGTGATAACTAGCTTTATCTAGTTCTTCTGGTGTTAGTGCCATGAGACTGAAGTTCATGTGGTCCATTTGTCATTTAAAATAATTTTGTTTGATTTTATTTTTTACTCTCGAGAATTTAGATGTTCCCTCACAAGTTTTTATTACTATTTTTACTACTCCTCAGAGTAAATGCAGAATATTATCTTTGAAGAATGTGTTGCTGTTAGGTGCCATCAAGTCAGCTACAACAAACTTGTGACCCTATGAACAAAGAATATGAGCTCTCATTATCTCTGATACATAAATCCATTGTTTCAATCACTGTGTCAATCCATCTTGTTACGGATCTTAATTCTGATGATGCCCTAGTTTTCTAAGTATGATGTCTTTTTCCAAGTATTGGATCCTCCTGACAACATGTACCATGTATGTGAGATGGATTGTCACCATCCTAGTCTATAAGGAGCACCTTTGTTGCACTTTCTCAAAGACGTATTTTTAGTCTATTTGGTGGTCAATAGATATTCAGCAATATTCTCTGACACAATTCAAAGGCATCAAGTCTTCTTCTGTCATCCTTTTTCATTGTTCAACTATCAGAGGCATAGCAAGCAATTGAAAAGACCGTGGCTTCAATAAGACACATTTCAATATTTAAACTGACATCTTTGCTCTTTAGCACCCAGGATATGTCTTTGATGACAGAATTTCCCAATGCAACATATCTTTTGATTCTTTGATTGCTGGGAAGGATGTTGATTGTGGATCCAAGTTGAAATGAAACTTATGATAACTTCTAGTTTTCCCCATGTATTGTTGGGCCTGCTGGCCCAATGGTGAGGATTATTAATATTGATATGCAATTCAAATGGAAAGTTATATATAGTCTTTGATCTTCTACAGCAAGCATTTTAAGTTCTTTTCATTTTCAGCAGAAATGGTTGTGTGATTTACATAATGCAGGATATTGGCGATTTGATCCCAAAGCCACATCAAACATTTTGTTCACAAAATCTAGTTTACTGAATGATTTTCTTAGCATACAGATTGAATAGATATTAACCACAACCCTGAAACACACCTTATCTGATTCTGAAACATGCAGTATTTTCTTGTTCTGTTCAGTCCATAGGTTTGTGTAAACACAATAAGTCTTCTGGGATTCTCATTTTTCTCAGTGTTAACCATAATTTGTTATGATCTACACAATCAAATGCCTTTCCATAGTCAATAAAATGTAAATAGACATTCTTCTAATATTCTCTACTTTCAGCTCAGATCTATCTGACATCCACAATGTCAGCCCTGGTACCACGGCCTCTTCTAAATCTGAGTTGACAGTTCTCTGTTGATATACTGCTCTAACTATTGTTGAATAATTTTAAACATGACTGTAATTGCCTGAGATAGTAACGATACTTTAAAAATTTCCAATTATCGGTTAGTCATCTTTCTTTTTTTGGGGGGAGTAATCTTTTTGGGAAATGGGAACAAATATCAATCTCTTCCAGTCAGCTGGCATTGGTTTCCAAATTTCATGGCACAAATTTCTGGTGAGCACGTCCAAGGTTGCATCTGTTTGTTGAAACATGCCAATTAGTATTCCATTGATTCCTAGGGGTTTATTTTTTGCCAATGACCTTAGGGTGTGTTGAATTTCTCCTTTCATTACCATTCATTCTTGCACCTTCTCCAAGACATATCTGTTTGCTCTTTAGCAGTCCATGGGATATTATGTACTCTTCTCCTATGTCACAGATCAAAAACATAAATTATTCATCTGCCATCCTCATTCATTGTTCAGGACTCAGCAGCATAGCAAATGATTAAAAGATCATGGCCTGAATCAAGTACACCTTAGTCCTCAAATATTGCTCCTCAATCATTTGGAGAAGTCCCTGACTGCAGACTTACTCCGTGCAATATGTCTCTTGATCTCCTGATTGCTAATACCAAGGATATTTCTTGTAGATTCAAGTAAGATGAAACAATTAACAGAGTCAGTTGTTTATCTGTTATGATGCTGCCTATCTGTTCAATGGTAAGGATTTTAGTTTTCTTAATGTTGAGATACAATCCACATTGAAGATGATATTATTTGAACTTTTGTAGTAAGCACTTTAAATTCTCCTTACTTTCAGCAATCAAAGATGTGTCAGCTACATAACATAAACTATTGTTGAGTCTTCCTCTGATTCTGATGCCACATGAGGAAATAGCATATAATTTTCAGTGCCAAAGCTTTCGTAACAATTGTGTAAACAGAGGCAAAGGCTATGAGGCAACCTGCATGCTTGCTTGAAAAAACTGTCCTGACTAAAACTATGTTTTGAAGGTTCCTGTACTTAAATTGTAACTTGTTACAACACTTTATTAACCATAAATACTGTCTGTGAGTTTTGTGAATTAATGAACACAATAAATAAGTAATAAATACTTGGGGAAAATGGTTAATGTTGGCATTGTTAGAAGATATGGAGCATGGAGAGTATGTCAGATTACAGGAATAGATTGTGTTGCTGATTGAGATAGAAGAGGTTAGACACTGTCTTCTCCATGAGCATCACACTGTTCTGAAAACCTCTATATGTCTTCCTTAATAGTATTTGGTGAATGTCTCCATTCTTGTACATTTAATTTTTCTTCACTCAAATGAGTATGTGTTCCTGTATTGTTAGCCTAAAATTAGCTTTTTTAAGCCATTACCTTAGCTCCTTCTGGTCTTCAGCCACCTTAACTAACTAGAGACAATTTTGTACTTACCTTCATCATCTCTTTGGTAAACATACTAGCTTGATTCTGTCTGCATGCAAACATTTCTCTTACTTTTTGTAGCAATGATTTAATATATTGTTTGTTCTGTGATCAATGCATTGTTTTTCAATGCTGCATAATAGTTCATTGTGTGACAATATCATAGTTTCTGGATTAATTTATTGATAGGCAATTGTGTTGTTTCTATCTCTTTGCTATTGTAAATAATGCTGCAGTAAGCTTGAGTATGCATATAACTATTCAACCTGAAGTTTTTGGGCACATGGCCAGAAAGGACCAGTCCTTGGAGAAGGACATCATGTTTGGAAGGGTGGAGGAACAGTGGAAGAGAGAGACCCTGGATGAGATAAACTGACACTGGGGTAAAGGAGTGAGGTGTGTCAGAGTCAGTGAGACAGGCTCAGGATAGGGCAGAGTTCAGAGCTATTGTACATAGGTTGTGATGAGTCAAAAACAACTAGATAAAACACAACAACAATCATCCTAATATAGGAATAACTGGACCAAAGGTCCTTTCATTTAAAAAAATTTTTTTTATTGTTAATTGTAATGAACATTGACAAAGATTTTGGATTTTCATCCATTCATTGTTTCTCTTTTCTTCCTGCCTACCCTGCCCCTCCAGTTTGCTCTTCTCTTTGAAAAGTAAAAGAAAAATTCCTTCATTGGTATACAATTCCCCCCAACCCAAACCCAACCCCAGTACACTCCACTATTCAATCTTCATTCTGAACTCATGTGATAACCATAATACCCTATTAAGGTCTCTTTTTGTTTCTTTTAATAATGTGTAATTTTCTTTGAATAGAACCTTCTTGTTTCTGGTTAGATTTATTCCCCAGTATTTAATCTTGTGATTAGCTATTGTGAAGGGTATTGTTTTTCTTAGCTCTAGCTCTGTATTCTCTTTGTCACTGTAGAGAAACCCAACTGATTTTTGTATGTTTATCTTGTATCCTACTACTTTTCTGAATTGATCCACTATGTCCAATAGTTTTCTTGCTGAGTTTTTAGGGTTTTCTAAGTATACTGTCATATCATCTGCATAAAGAGATAATTTATCTTCTCTGTGTCAATTTGGATAGCTCTTATTTCCTCCTCTTGTCTTATGCTATCTTTAAGATGTCCAATACAATATTGAATAGGAGAGGTGATAATGGGCATCCTTGCCTTGTTCCGGTTCTTGAAGAGAATGAATGCCTTTAACCTCTTTCCATTGAGAACAATGTTGGCTGTTGGGTTTGCATAAATACTTTTTTTTAAAAAAATTTAGGTTGTTTATTTTTCATTTCAATGAACACCTACAGAGAGTTTGGGATTCCATTAATTCATTGTTGCACCCTTCTGCCCTCACAAACCCCTCCCCCCCCCCGTTTGCTCCTCTCCTTGAAAAGCAAAAGAAAAACTGCCTCATTGGTACACAATACCCACCCGCACCTCCCCAAACCTCACCCCCTACCCCCAAATATAATCCACTCTGCAACCCTCATTGCATACTCCTACAATAAAAATAATGCCCTAAAATATAATACTTTTAGA
>NW_006400289.1:284644-285633 GCF_000299155.1 Elephantulus edwardii
TAATGTGATGAATTACACTGATTGTTTTTCTTATGTTGAACCATCCTTGCATCCCTGTTATGAATCCCACTTGGTCATGGTGAATTATTTTTTTAAATGTATTGTTGGATTCTATTGGCTAGATTTTATTCAGGATTTTTACATCTTTGTTCGTAAGAGATATTTGTCTATAGTTGTAATTTTGGTGGTATCTTTACCTGGTTTTGGTATCAAGGATATGTTTCCTTCATAGAATGAGTCAGGTAGAATTCCATCTTTTTCTATATTCTGAAATAGTTTATGTAGGATTGGTGACAGTTCTTCTGTGAATGTTTGATAAAATTCACTTGTAAAGCCATCTGGTCCAGTACTTTTTTTGGCTGGAAGTCGTTTTATTACTTTTTAAATTTGTTTGTTTATAATGGGTCTGTGCAGGTGTTCAATTTTGGTTGGTGTCAGTTTAGGTAGATTGTGCATATCTAAGTATTTGTCCATTTCCTCTAGGTTTTAATATTTGTTTGAGTATAATGTATCATAATATTACAGTATTAGCCTTTTTATTTTAGTTGGTTCTGTTGTGATGTTACCAATTTTATCTCTTACTTGGATTATTTGTCTTTTCCTTCCTTTCTTTTGTTAGTTTTGCTAGTGGTTTGTCAATTTTATCAAACTTTTCAAAGAATCAACTCCTTGCTTGGTTGATGATTTCAATTATTTTACAGTTTTCTGTTTCATTTATTTCGGCTCTAATTTTTAGAATTTCAGGTTTTTTAGAGGGTGTTGCATTTTCTTGCTGTTCTCATTCATTTTTATTTTTTTTTTAACTAGAGATATTGTAGCTGATGTTAGATGGATCTTGGCTGAAAGCAGGGAATACCAGAGGAATGTCTATCTGTTTCATTGACTATGCAAAGACATTTGATTGTGTAGATCATAACAAACTGTGGCTGACTCTGAGAAGAATGGGAATCCCAGAACACTTGATCGTTCTAATGCGAAACTTATACTTG
>NW_006400289.1:286313-293100 GCF_000299155.1 Elephantulus edwardii
GGTCCTTGGAGAAGGACATCATGCTTGGGAGGGTGGAGGGACAGCGCAGGAGAGGAAGGCCCTCTATGAGGTGGATTGATTCAGTGACTGGTATAATTGGGATGGGAGTGTCAGAGATAGTGCGATTGGCACAGGACAGAGTGGAGTTTAGGGCTGTTGTACATAGGGTCGCTATGAGTCGCTATGAGTCGCAGGCGGCTCGACGGCACATAACAACAACAACAACAACAACATCCCTTTAGAGAGTCAATGGTCACTTTTTCCTGTTTTTCAATATGTTTCCTTATTGCTATACATTGACCTCTTCGTACTACTTTGACTGTTTCACAGATGTTTTGGTAAGTGGTGTTTTCATTGTTATTTGTTTCAAGAAACTTTTTAAATTTCATATTTTATTTCTTCTAGTACCCATTCATGTTCAAGCAAGGTATTGTTCAGCTTCCAGACGTATGTTATTTTTCCCTTTATTCTCCTGTTATTAATTCCTAATTTTGTAGCATTATGGTCTGAAAAGATGCTTTGCATTATTTCTTTGGTTTATTTTTTTAATTTATTGATGTTTGCCTTGTGGCCTAAAATGTGATCTATTCTGGAGAATGTTCCATGCACATTGGAGAAGAATGTATACTGTGTTTTTGTTTGGTTTTTTTTTGGGGGGGGGAGGTACATTAGCCTATAAATATCTATGAGGTCGAGTTGGTTTATTGTGTAGTTTAATTCTTGAGCATCTTTGTTGAGTTTCTTTCTGGTAGTTCTATCTTTTCTTGAGAGAGGAGTTCTGAAGTCTACAACTACTATCCTAGTGTTGTCTGTTTCCTTTTTCAGTTTTGTTAATATTTGTTTAATATATTTTGCATGTCTTTCTTTTGGTGAATAGATATTTATTATTGTCATGTCCTCTTATTCTCTGGAAGCAGGAGCGGCATCCAATTCCGAAATGGCTTGCCTCTGGAAACTCTATGTATGAACAGTTCTCAGGCTGTTCGTTCATAGGGTCGCTATGAATCGTCTATGACTCTATGGCATCAAACAACAACAACAACAACCACCTCTTCTTCTATTAGCCCTTTAAGCATTATGTAGTGACCTTCCTTATGCTTTGTGATGGCTTTTGCATTGGAATTTATTTTACCAGAGATTAATATCACTACTCCTACTTTTTTTCTGGTTGCTATTTGCTTGGTATATTTTTTCCCAACTTCTTATTTTTAGTCTTTCTTTATCTTCATTTTTCAGGTGTGTCTCTTGTAGACAGCATATTGATGGATTTTGGGGGTTTTTTATCCAATCTACTACTCTTCTTATCTTCAATGGTGCATTAAAACCATTAACACTCCGTGTGATTATTGAAAAGAAGGGTTTTATTGCTATCATTTTGTTGAATTCTTTTTGGAGTTGTTGTTAGTTACTTTGATCCATGCTGGTTTCTGTGGTACCTCTTAAGAAGGACATCTCCAGTACTTTTTGCAATGCTGGCCTTGTTTTAACAAACTCTCTTAGGTTCTGTTTTTCTGGATTTATCTTGATCTCTCCTTCATATTTGATGGATAATTTTGCTGGGTCCAGTATTCTTGGTTGGCAGCTGTGTTCTTTGAGTGTTTGATTTATGTCTTTTCACTCTCTTCTTGCACACATGGTTTCTGGTGAGAAATCAACAGTAAATCTTATGTGCTGTCCTTTGTAGGTTACTCTTTGTTTCTCTCTTGCTGCTTTCAGGATTCTCTCCTTATCTTTGGTTCTGGCAAATTTAACTATGATATACCTTTTCATTCTTGTATGTAGAACAGATTATCCAAGAGGCTGGGCTCTGTGAGGAGAAGTGTGGTGTCAGGATTGGTGGAAGATCTATTAACAATCTTCGTTATGCAGATGACACACACCCTGCTTGCTAAAACTGAGTAGGACCTGAAATGCTTGCTGAAGAGGGTCAAGAACTGCAGCATTCAGTATGGATTGAGACTCAATGTCAAGACAAAGATTCTCACCACTGGACTAGTTGGCAGCATCAGGAAGGATGGTGAAGAGATTGAGATTGTTAACAACTTTAGTCTGCTAGGCTCTATGGTCAACACTCTTGGCACCAGTAGTCAGAAAATTAAAAAAAAAACACAAACACAAACGTACTGCAACGGAAAAGTCTGTTATTAGGCACCTCTCCAGGTTATTGGAGAGCAATGGTGTCACTCTGGAGACTAAGGTGCATCTGATACAGGCTATGGTCTTTGCAATCACTTGTTATGCATGAGGGAGTTGGACAATGACTAGGAAAGACGGAAGGAGAATTGATGCCTTTGAGCTGTGGTGCTGGAGAAGAGTATTGAATGTACCATGGACTGCCAAGAAAACAAACAGATTCATCCTGGAGAGGGTTAAACCAGGCTACTCCTTGGAGGCAAGGATTCTGAGGCTTCGTCTGACATACTTTGGACATGTTGTAAGGAGGGACAGGTCCTTGGAGAGGGACATCATGCTTGGTAGGGTGGAGGGACAGCACAGGAAGGGAAGACCCTCTATGAGGTGGATTGATTCAGTGACTGGGGTAATCGGGATGGGTGTGTCAGAGGCAGTGCGATTAGCACAGGATAGAGTAGGGGTTAGGACTATTGTACTTAGGGTCGCTATGAGTCGCAAATGACTCGACTGCACATAGCAACAACAGCAACAACAATGCCTTGGTGTTTTTCTTTTGAGGTCTATTCTATATGGTGTTCACTCAGCTTCTTGAGTATATATTCTCTCATTCTTCCTTATGCCTGGGAAGTTTTCCTCTAGTAATTCTTCCACAACTTTTTTTGTGTTTTTACTTGCTTCTTCCTGTTCTGGGAATCCAATGATGCACATGTTATTTCTCTTGATTGTGTCCCACATGATTCTTAGATTTTCTTCTTTTTACTTCCTTTTTTATTCTGCTTTTTTGCTCTAGCAGATTAGTGGTGACAATTCTAATTTTTATTTCACCTGTTCTGTGTTTCATCTCTTCAACTCTGCTTATATGTCTGTCCATCATGTTGACAGCATCTGAAAGATTGGACCTCATATTTTGGATCATGGTTTTTTGTTTTTCCAGTACCGCTAATGCCTCATTTGTTTTATCTGCATTGTTCTGGATTGTTTTTTTGAGCTCCTCCTGGTTTTTGTTTGTCTTATCCTTTAGTTCTTTGAGTTTCTCTTTCATCCATTGAAAATATTAAATCATTGTTCTTTTAAATTCTGTGACTGAAAGTTACATCAGACTTTCTGGCTTCAGGAAATCTGTTGATACTGTGTTACCCTTTGGGGGTTATATCTTGCTTTGCTCTTGTGTAGTGTGTGGTATTGCTTGCTGTCTTCAAAAATTAATACATTCTTGATCTGAAGACAATTTTTCTGAACTTCTTACTCAAGGGAAAAGTCAGTTGAGAGTCTGTGATAGGAGCCCTTTGTAGGTAAGTCAGATCAAGATGCTCTGGAATAAAGGCAAGTTGTTTGACTGAATGTGTAGGCACAGGTGTGGAGCCAAATGAGGTGGGGCAGGCAAGTGGATGAGGCAATCACTGGGGTGAGTCAACCATTTGTGGAACCTCACTCAGACCTTAGCTGTCCAGGTGTGTTCCCTATTGAGGTACCTGCTTAAATTCCAACTGTCTGTCTCCCACCCAGCAGTTCTCACTAAGTGGCCCCTACCCAGTGGACCCTGCCCAAGCAAGGTCCTGGGTCTAGCGGGACCAATGAAGACTCATAAAAAATCCCCATAAATCAGTGTGGCTTTATGTTCCTGTAGTTCCTAAAGTAATTGTATCAACAAATGTTCTGATTAAAATTCCTGTTGTCCATGTCATACAACAGACCCACTGGATCTTAGCGGCGCTTAAGAGAATTCAGCCAATTTCCCCACTAATCTTTCCTCTTTTAAATGGGTTGGTCCCTCAGAAGCTCAGCTAGCATCTTCCAGCTTTTGCAGGTTCAATATTCCATTCAAAATGCAACTGAGGCTTTGTGTACCTATAGTTCCAAGACTAAATGTCCACATGAAAGTTCTGATTCAAATTCCCCCTGTCCATGTCACACAACAAACCCACTGGGTCTTAGTGGGGCTTAAGAGAATTCAGCCAATTTCTCCCCTGAGCTTTCTCCTTTCAAATGGGTCCCATAGAAGCTCAGCTAGTGGCTTCCAGCTTTTGCCAGGTCCATGCAACTGCAGTTTTGTGATCCTATAGTTGCAAGGCTAAATGTTCCAACAAAAGTTATGATTCAAATTCCTATTGTCCACATCACACAACAGAGCCTCCAGATTTGTGGGGCTTTAGATAATTCAGCCAATTTCCCCACTAACCTTTTTCCTTTCAGGTGAGCCCCCAAACGGCTCAGCTAGTAAATTCCAGCTTTTGCCGGGTCTGCAATGGGACCATGGCGTGTCATGGCTTTATGTTCCTATAGCTCCTAAACTAAATGTGTCACAAAAGATCTGATTCAAATTCCTACTGTTCATGTTGCACTGTGATGGTCGGTCCCTGTGGAGTGTGAATGACTCTCTACTGTCCTGTCTCTATGCAACTTGCTAGTCCTCTGACTTTTCACACTCTACTCTTCACCACCACCATTTTCAAATCCTGCTCCTTTCACTTTTTAAAGAAATGTCAAACTCTTTTGCTAGTAGTTGCACCATTTTGAATTCCCACCAGTGGTATTTGAATGTATCCCTCTTAGTAATCTTCATGAACAGTTGTGTTGCTGAGTTTTTGAATCTTGCTATTGTTACTAGTGTGAAAAAATGTTTTAGTGGCTTTTTAGTAAGCATCTCTCTAATAGCTAGTGATATAAGATTGCATCATTAGCCCAAATGTCACAATACTCTGTCAGTTTGAGTCTACCAGATACTCTGAAGGAAAAAGATGGACAATGTCCTTCCATATTATTTGCAGCTTCAGAAATACAATGGAGTGTCAGCTCTTAGTTGACTCCAGTTCTATGGCAATAAGAGGTGTGAATAGTTAATTATTGCAAACATTTATTCATGTATTTTTTGACCCCTAGATATCTTTTATGAGTGTCTGTTACTGTTTTCTGCACATTTTTGTAATTGAATGTTTATATTTTTGTTGTTACAGTGGTGATGTTTTCAATAAATTTGAGATTAATCTTTCATCAAATATAGTGTTGTTATGTATAATCAAATCACCTGTAACTCATAGTGACCCTATGTAAAACAGCTCTGAAGCCTGTCCTGTCTTGAGCCAGTCTCACTAACACTGATACACATACCCCCATTGCCCTATTTACTGATTCAATCTATCTCATCTGGGTTCTTCCTTTACTGCACTGTCCCTCCACCCTTTCTATGATGATGTCCTTCTCCAATGATCTGTCCCTCCTGGCCACATGTCAAAAGTATGTGAGATGGAACTTCATAATCCTAGCCTCCAAGGATAAACTTGGTTTCATCCTCTCCAAGACAAACCTATTTGTTTTCTTGGCAGTCCGTGGTATGTTCAAGACTCTTCTCCAGCACCAAAACTCAAAGGCATCAAATCTTCTTCTATTATTTTTAGTTATCATCCAGCTCTCTGATGCATATCAAGTAATTGGGAAGACCATGTACTGGATCAGGCACATCTTAGTCTCTAGACTGACATTGTTTTTTCTCAGTACTCTGGAAAGGTCCCTGACAGCAGATTTACCTAATGCAGTTTGCTTTTCTTTTATTATTATTAATTTTAATTAAAGTTAAAGCGACTTTAGATTTCCATTCATTCATTTCTTCACTTTTCTCCCTGCCCACCTCTCCCTCCCATGTCACTCTTCTCTTTGAAAAGTAAAAGAAAAATTCTTTCACTGTTATACACTCCTTCCCCCCATGTCCACTCCACTATGCAGCCTTTGTTCAGGACTCCTATCATGACAATAATACCTAATCATATATCCCTTTTAAACAGTTCCCTCCCTCATCTGTTTCAATGCAGTATACATCATTTATCCCATATTTCTCAGTCTCCCCCCAACTTCCCCACAATTTCAAAAGTGTTGAATGTGGAGTCAAACAAGCTCTACTAACAAGCTAAATCTCTTCTCCATCCATCATAATGTGGTCGGTCAATCAGTCCAGTGGTGAAAATCTTTGTCTTCTTGATGTTGAGTTTCAGTACATATTGAAGACTAGTCTTCAACTGTCTTCAGCAAGTGCTTAAGATTCTCTTCAGTTTCAGCAAGCAAGATTGTGCCATTCTGCATAACATAGGTGGTTAATGATTCCAATCCTTATCAGATAAGTTATTTTCAAATACACCTCCCACTCTCAATTTTTAGGTTCTCTTAAGTCTTTTGGAGAAATCTTTTGATGTATATGAAGATTTAATGTGTAGTAAGTCTCAGACATATAATTTACTTTCGGCTACTTGTGCAATTTTGGTTATGTTTGGTTGTTCATTCATTGCCATACATTAGGACCCCTAAGTTTAATTCTGTTTTTTATTTGGGTCATCTTTATAGTTACAGATATTCTCTTAAGTTTCTGATGTATCGCGAGCTATTTTTGTGTATGATGTGAAGTATAGATCTTGTTTTATTTCTTTGAAAATAGATATCCTGTTTGACCACCACCTCTTGTTCTGCCGAGTGCAACTTCGCCGCCAGCAGCCGAAGAAGACTCAGACAAACAGGATTCGTTGCAGAAGCTTTATTGAACAAAAGAAAATGGCGAAATGGTCCCGTCTTCTTCCCCGGCACTTGCTTATATCCCTCTCGGTTCCACGCCTCCTGCTCTTACGTCTTAGAATCTCATTGGTGTTGAGGTCTTTCTAAACCAGGTCCA
>NW_006400289.1:298970-308519 GCF_000299155.1 Elephantulus edwardii
AGAAATAAACTTCCTCCTCTTTTTCTATTCTTCTAAAGAGTTTTTGTGAGATTAATGTTATTTCTTTCTTAAATGTTTGGAAAGGCTTTGTTGGTGAAGCTCTTTCGACAGGGCATTATCTTGGTAAGAGGTTGGAATTAGTTAATAGATTTGACTTTGTAAATAAATATTAAATTATCCTTAAAAAAAAAAGAAAGATGGACATACCTATGGAGGCTCAATTCTATTCCATCAGGTTATATGTTTGCTGTGGTAGCCGTACCAGACTATTTTGACAACCAAAGCTATAGAGTAGGATGTGAACTGTGGAGTATGAAACTTTCTACTTTATTTTTCTTGAGAAGATACAGAGGCTCTTTTAAAGAAACAATTATTTTTCCATCTTCCTAAACAGTGTTGATGATATTTGGGCCCATATTTCATTATTGCAGCAAAACCATATGATAAAATGTGGCACACATTCATGATACAATGAATGGAAAGACATTCCACAGTCATATAAATAAACTGTCCTGAAATATTTCTGGTAGCTTTGTCTATCATAGTCCCAAACTGGAATTAACTATCTTTCAAGGTAAACTATGGCATATTAACACAATGGAATAATAAACAAAAATCAAAGCTTCTCTTGGGGACTTATTTCTTACTCAGAACAATCCTCCACTCAATTTACAAGGTTGTAATTCTTTATGAAAGAGGTTTCCTATCGTTCTACCTTGGATCAGCTGGTTGATTGGAGTTGCTGACTTTTTGGTTAGCAATGTGACACATTATTGGCTGTGAAATCAGAGTTTCTTTATAAAATAATAATATAACTATTTGTATCCATTTTTAAAAGACCAGCCAATCTACTGAAGTGGCATATCCTAATTAGAGGTAATAAATGGTTGTCAAGATTTAAAGTGTTATTGAGGGTAAGAGAGAGTGAGTGTGACTGTACAGGATGCCATGGGGGATATTTGTCTCCCATGCTTTATCTGGTTGCATTATTGAATTATAATTTTACAAAATATGGCCACCAGGGAGAAACTACACAAAGCATGCCAAGACTTTGCATATAAATCTAAAATTATCTCCAAATCAAATTTGAATTTAAAAAAAAATCCTCTTTTCCCTTTTCCAGTATGTATCTGGATAACACTTAATTTGGTTCATATTTCACTTTGAAAACACTACACTACAAACAAGTGAATGTAAAAATAGAAGAACCCAGTTGGATTTTCTCAAGCCTGGAAATAAAAAGATTTATCAATATATAATCCAGAGTGCCAAAGAGCAGTGATAACAGTCTGGAGACTGAGAAGTACCTAATCCAGGCCATGATCTTCACAATTACTTTATATGCATCAGAGTACTGGACAATGACTAAAATGACAGAAGAATTGATACCTTTGATTAATGTTGGAGACTATTGAATATAACATAGACTACTGAGAGAACAAACAGATTCATTCTGGAGAGGGTCAAACCATGCTGCTCCATGGAGGAAAGAATTTTGAAGCTCCATCTGACATACTTTGAGCATGTTGCAAGGAGGGACCAGTTTTTGGAGAAGGATTATATGCTTGGAAGGGTGGAGACACAGCGCAAGAGAGGAAGACCCAGGATGAGATGAATTGACTCAGGGACTGGAGTAATGGTGGTAGATGTGTCAGAGCAGGGTTCTTAGGGTCACTATGCATCACAAATGACTCAATGGCACATAGCAACAACAATCAATGTCACTCTTCACTTTACTTATTTACATCTATATTTATAATTATAGAAATATAGATGGCACTCCAAGGGGTCTTTAGGGGCACTAAATCACATAAGAAGAGATTCTCCATTTTTCTCTTACAGAGTAGCAGTGGATTTGAACTCAGTGCCTTTGGGTTGACAGCACAACTTTTTACCTTTCTCTGACTTTGTCTCTATTTATGTGTGTGTGTGTGTGTGTGTGTGTGTGTGTGTGTATGTGTGTGTACTTATATGTATTTATATTGTAGTTGTGTTGTTTACTGTCAAGTTGAAACCGACCTGTAGATGACCATTTGGCATTTTTCAGAGGCAATTAATGTAGTGGGAGGCAGTTACATATATATTTTTTTAACTGTGGCAGTCCACCTCCTTGAAGGTTTGATTTGTGGTTGTTTTTATATGCTTTGAGTCACTTGCAAGTCATAGCAACCCTATGAACAAGAGCCCTAAACCCTGCTCTATCCTGTGCCAACCTTATTGTCTCTCACACACCTATTTCTATTAACCCAATCACTGAATTGATCTATCTCATTAAAGGGTCTTCCTCTCCTGAGCTGTCCCTCCACCCTCCCAAACATGATGTCCCTCTCCAAGGACCAGTCTCTCCTTGAAACATTCCCAAAGTATGTCAGACAAAGCTTCATAATCGTTGCCCCCAAGAAGCAGCCCAGTTTCCCCCTCTCCAGGACAAACCTATTTGTTCTCCTAACAGTCCATGCTATATACAACTCTCTTCTCCAGCAACATAGCTCAGAGTCATCAATTCTATCATCTCTAGTCATTGTCCAGCTCTCTGATGCATAGCACACAATTGTGAAGACTAAGGCCTGGATCAGGTGCACCTTAGTCTCCAGCCTGATGTTGTTGCTCTTCAGTACTCTGGAGAGGTCCCTGACAGCTGGCTTTCCCAATGCAATTCATCTCTTGATTTCCTGGTTGTTGGTACCAAAAATGTTGATTGTGGAGCCAAGCAAAGTAAAACTTTAATAGTCTCAATCTCTTCACCATCCATAATGATGCTACCAATTGGCCCAGTGTTTAGAATCTTTGTTTTCATGATGTTGAGCTTCAATCCATATGGAAGAATGCAGTCCTTGACTTTCTGCAGCAAGCAGTTCAGGCCCTTCTCGGTTTCAGCAAGCAGGGTTGTGTCTGCATAATGCAGGTTGTTGATTAATCTTCTTCACATCCTGATGCCACATTTCTCCTCATACAGCACAAAGTCCCACATGATCTGTTCTGCATATACATTGAAAAGGTATGGATACAGAAAACATCCCTGGCAGACACCCTTGCCAATTTTGAACCATGCAGTGTCTCCTTCCTCTGTTCTAATGATTGCCTATTGATTCAAGTGTAGGTTTCACATAAGCACAACCAAATGTTCTGGGATTCTCATTCTTCTCACAGTCTGTCACGGTTTGTTGTGATCCACAGAATGAAACACAGAGAGACATTCCTCTGGTATTCTCTGCTTTCAGCCAAGATACATTCTAACATTAACTATAATATCCCTAGTACCACGACCACTTCTAAACCCAGCCTGCACATCTGGCAGTTCCTTGTTGACATGTTGCTCCAGTCATTTTTGGAAAATTTTCAGCAGAATCTTGCTTGCGGGTGATATCAATGACATTGTTCGATAATTTCTGCACTCTGTCAAGTAACCTTTCTTTGGAATGGGAACAAATATCAACCTTTTCCAGTTAGTAGGCTAGATGGCTGTTCTACAGATTTCTTGGCATATCCAGGGCAGCATCTGTTTGTTGAAATATGTCAATTGATATGCCTTCAACTCCTGGAGCCTTGTTTTTTGCCAATTCTTTCAGAGCAGCTTGAACTTCTGCCTTCATGGCCACAGGCTCTTATTCATACATTGTTTCATTAAATTCTTCTTTCTCAGCCAATTCCTTCTGGTAGTGACCCTGTGTACTCCTTTCATCTTCTTTTAATGCTTCTTGGATCATTTAACAGTCTGCCAAAAGCATCCTTAAGTATTGCCACTTGTGGTTTGAATTTATTTTTCTATTCCTTCAGCTTAAGAAATGCTGAGCGAGTTTGATCCTTTTGATTTTCTGAGTCCAGCTCATATATATATTTCTCTTTGGTGGCCTAATGACAAAAAGCTGCACTGCAATCCTAAAGGCACATGGTTCAAATTTACCAGATTCTCTGTGGGAGGATAGGAAATTTACCAAGAGTAAGTTATAGGTCAATTTCGGACTCTGGTACACAGCAACATTATGACTAGGGATGACAGAGAGAGAATTTATGCCTTTGAACTGTTGTGGCGCCGAAGCATATTGACTATACCATGAACTGCCAGGAGAACAAACAGATTCACCCTAGGGAGGGTGAGACCAGGTTGCTTCTTGGAGTCAAATTTCTAAAATTTTGTCTGACATACTTTGGATATGTTTCAAGGAAGGACCTGTCCTCAGAGAGGAATGTCATGCTTGGGAGGGTGGAGGTACAGCACAGAAGGGGAAAACCCTTGCTTAAGGCTTTTGTACATAGGGTAGCTGTGAGTCACAGGCAATTCTATGGTACATAACAACAACAATTATATATATTATACACACACACATTTATATATATAATACACATACATATATATAAAACACACACACATATACATATGCACAATGTTTATATTTAAATATGATATTTCTAGTAAAGCATAATGGTTTTGTTAGTTATTTTTCAAAAATTATAAATAAATATTTTAGAAATGTGTCTGTATATGTTTCTGAAAGCGTATGGTAGTTGTTTTACATCAAGTCGAAATTGACCTACAGCTGACCCTAGTGCAAGTTTTCAGAGGCAGTTAACCACAAGGGAGGAGATCAATCCTTCAGAAACAAAGCATCCTTAGAGTTCTTAAGAGTTTTTAAGTATGAAAAGAATTTAACGTGTTATAGTTCAAGAACTACTGTATTAGATATTGACTAATGATCTATAAAGGCACTCAGACTGTACTTCATTTTGGATATAGAACAACATAAAAATGTGCCCTTTCCTCAAAATTTAGTTCAATGAGGTAAGATGAATGGAGTTTTAAATACTGGCACAGTGTTTAATTTTAGCACAGTTACCCAAAGGATTCTAAATATAAATAATAAAAAAGTCTTTTTCCCCTCAAAATGCCATTTTAATCTTTGTCTCATTTCCTGAATAGAGATCTCAGACTTCATAATCACTTATCTAATTTACCTAAACATTTAACAGTCAAAGGAGATGGGTGACAAGAAATTTCTCTAGATGCAGCACAGGAGTTAATGTTACTCAGTGACAAATATCTCTGATGAGGCCTTAAATATTGAAATTTTACTTTATTTATTATGCAGGAAGATGACATTTTATCCCTCAAGCCAGTTGACAGGAAGATTGTAATTATCTTCTCTTCTCAGTATCACCTTTCTCCCTATACTTATTTTGAGTGTTGGAATAAAAAAAGAAGATTCTTGTCTGTAGTTTTCCTATTTAGATCTTTCCTCCCTTGCCAGAGGTAAGAGAATTTACATCAAACACAACCCATTCAGATGCTAGCACTTTGTAAACAAATGTTTGAAACAAAATTTCACTTTTGTTGTAGATTGCCATCAAGTGATGCTTAGAACTCAAACTCAGCTATAGTTACCAATTATATGGTAAAGATATATTTCTAAAGAACCTGTTATTCATCATTTCTTTACAGCAAAGTTGCTTTAGAAGTTCTTTATCTGTTCTTTCTCTCTGGTTTGGAGGAATCCTTGCACCTCTACAATGTCCTCTACAATGTTTGTTATTTGGCCCTTCCTTATGCCCCACTGAGAACTGAATAGCTCCACTCTTGAGAGTGTTGGCTGCTGACTACATGTGGTGAAGACTCCTCCCTGCTAATAGTTACTCCCCAGGAGAGAACTACCACAAAGTCTGACCTCCTTCCCAGAGGGATCCTGCCTCCACTGTCAAGACAAGGACAAAGTCAGTATAAAGGCCTGGTCCCTTGACCCAATTCAAGAACACTCTGAAGAGGCAGGCATCCCAGCCTCCCTGTGGACCTGGCTGAGGCCTTTGCAAAGACTGCATCACAATGTAACTTCTCCATCAACCCATCCAGCTTTCTCCACATGTTTTTATTTCAATACCTCTTTTCCATATCAACTTTCCTGCATGGAAATCTCCAAGCCTCAGTCCTGAACATCTTACCCTGCAGCACATTCTACTTCTGGTCATATCCACCTTGATGCTCTTTCCAGGCTTCAATTCATATTTTACGCAGAAATCTCCAAATGAATAGCACTTTCTTTGTAGAGAAAATAGAGATCATTACACAAGCTTTCTCACAACTTCATACATTTATACTTTATTACTCAAGTTTGTATTTTTGTTTTGTTTTACTTTTACCTCATGGTCAGAGAAACTACATCTTCTTTTATCTTTAATAGGTTTTTTTTAAAATTTTTAACATATTCTTTAGTGACTTGCATACGTCCATATGCATGTTTCTTTTCATTCATGTACACGTTGTGTTGTTGTGGGTTTTTTGGGGGGAGGTTATCTTCCAGATGTCTTTTTTTTACTATTTTTTATTGGTTTGCTTACAAAGCTCTCACACATTATGTTTCACCCTATTCTTCATCAACATTGTTTTTCATACAGTAATTTTTATGCATTCTGTCTTATAAAATTAATTTTGCATCTTATTTTCTAATGTATGCATTTCTGTTTCTACACTGCTGTTTTAATGTAAGGTAAATGAAGGAACATGTTAAAGATCACAAGCGTTTTTTTAACAACTTAAAAAATAGTAAAGTATTTAAAAATATTGATAATATTATCTTCCCTTCCTTCTCTTCTTTTAGTATCTTCTGCCCTAATTATGCTCCTCAGACAGAGCTTTATATGCAGTGCAGTAGTGCTCAAGATATCTGGAGAAAACATACTAAGTCCTATTTCATACCCTACTATTTGTGAAAAAGAACTTGACTAACACATGAGACCTGAGGGAAAAAGTGCAAATATAGTAAGCAAAGTGAGAGTTAGCTTACAGTTATAAAAAGAGTAATCAGTATAGAAAAGGAGAAGAGTAAATTAAGCCTCAGAGTCTTAATTAGAATACAGAAACAGATGTGTATAAAGGATGGGGGGCATTTTGTATACATCTTTTTGTACACATCATACGCAAATATAATGCGTATATAATGTCTATAAGCTGAGAGGGCTTAGTATGAATTATTCCATTACAGTAACAAATGCATTTAGCATTTGATTCTTCACAGAAATGAGCCAAAGCTTTTTTGTGAAATAGCTGACTCCTGGTTTGGAACAGAAAAAAAAATCAAATTTTAAAGATATTACTGGATCAAAAAAGGAATAAAAATGTTCATAGAATTATGATGGGGAGTTTGGTAGATAAGTAGTTAGAAGAAGCTACCCCTACCAAGTTCTTGGACAATTTAAATAGCAATAGTAAAAGATTGCAAGTAATGAGTTCATGATGATGGGAGTAAATAATTTAGACTAATAAATATGCAGGGGAGAAAGCAATTCTCTCATATAGTATGATGCCAACAAACAAATGGAAATAGACAATTCAATTAGAAAACCATCATTTGGCAACTATTATCACATTATTTGATTCAGGTGGGAAACATTAATGAGTAGTGAAAGTTAATGATGTGTGTAAAAGTTTGATGAGGAACAGCATATTCACATGGAATATACAAATAATATACTTCCTAATAATACTTGATTTCTGAGTTTAGACTGGGAGCTATGGTAGGATAACCACTAGAGACATGTACTACTATCCCAAAGACCACATCTCTCTGCTGACTCAAATCTGAAAATTTCTCCACAGGAGAAAAGCAGGCAAACTCCTTCCTTGAAATTTACAACTTGTTATACTGTCGGCTATGAATAGGTTTCAATTCCACCGCAGTGAGTCGTATAATTATTTCTTATAGCTAATTAATAACATTTTCATGATCATTATTCAGTTGAAAATAAAATTAGAAATTTAGTATATTCATTACTGTAGATTGTTAAAACAATATTTTTTGTTTTATTTTATATTGGATTACATTTAAAAAATCATATACATTGCTTCAGACTTTCCGTCATTCACATTGTGTTTCATATAATCATTTTCATACATTGTGTTTTGTAAGATTAATCACCATAGAACTATGTCCATCATTACTTTGTCTTTTTGTGTCCCAAGTGGATCTTTCCAATTTCCTTCACTCGCTCCCTCTACCCACCAAATTATTTGACTAAATGTACAGTAATACCTTTTTCCTCCTAACAATAAGTAATGAAAAAGAAAATCTGCTTTCTTTGTCTCTTAGGTCCCTGGGTTGTGTATATAAATATAGATCTATAGAGATAGATATACTGATTATATTATTAGTTTTCAGAGAAAAACTGAATTCTTTACATATAATGACTACAATTATTACAATAGAGGGTTTTGGGTTTTTTTATATATCAGTAAGAGATTCTTATGGGCTAGTTTTGAAATAATAAGTTAATTTTGTGAACTTATTTTCTCTTAGAAATGAGCTATTCTTTATACAAATATTTAACTATTAAAACATCTTCATTTCTATAATGTTTTAAAATGTGAGATAAAATCTGGAATAATATAATTATGCAAAAATTCTAGGCTTCAGATAGATTGAAAATACGAAGTAAAATTGAAGAAAATAAACTTTTAAAGTATTGTTATTTTTTAATTGAAATGTGGTATGCACATCATCATTAAGGCTAAATATTCTTTCTTTGCCAATCACAATATGTCATGCAGTGTAAAATTGCTCAATTGTATTATCCATCTGAATCCCCAAGAAAAGTTGGAAGATAAGTAAGACTTTTGGAACAGCAGAAGAAAATAAAATAAGCAAAAAGATGCATCCTCCTGGTGTTTTTTAATATAAGAACCCTCACCACTCTGAACAGAGCTACTGCCAAACAGAATATTCCTTTTGACAGAGCTCTGCTTCCTTATTATTTTGCATTCCAGGGATATTCTTGATGTTTGAAAGAGAACAAATATAGTGCAGGAATTGCAATCTACTCTGAATTATTCTAAAATCACCAGCTTGTGGGAAGTTTCAGAATAGAAGAAGTCATGGATGAGTTCCTTTTATGCTTATTTTCAATGTGTTTGCATGTAGGGTTGAACATTTCTATTTTATCTCAGGTATAAAAATAAATGTGTCCAAATAGTATAAAATTTCAGAAATAAGGTAAACAATAAAATAGTCCTTTTAAGAATATCTCTGGAAAAGTGTTTTTTAAGGATATAAGAAACCATAACATACAAAGAAATACAGAATATCTCATTATCAGTATACATTAGAACTATTCAAATAATTAATGTACACATTTTGTAGTTATCTTTTTTTTTAATTTAGGTTGTTTATTTTTCATTTCAATGAACATCTACAGAGATTTTGGGATTCCATTCATTCATTGTTGCACCCTTCTCCTCGCACAAACCCCTCCCCCCTCCCGCCCCCCATTTGCTCCTCTCCTTGAAAAGCAACAGAAAAACTCCCTCATTGGTACACAATCCCCCGGCACCTCCCCAAACCCCACCCCCTACCCCCAAATATAATCCACTCTGCAAACCTCATTGCATGCTCCTACGATAAAAATAATGCCCTAAAATAGAATACATTTAGACTATTCTCTCCCCCATAGACTTCAATGTCGTAAACATATTTCATCCAGTTTTTCTCAGTCTTACCCCACCCCAATGCCAGCCTCATTCTACAACAGTGGCACCATATAGCATTTGTCCCTTTGTGACTGAGATAC
>NW_006400289.1:314223-329250 GCF_000299155.1 Elephantulus edwardii
ACCCCTTCTAAACCCAGCCTGGACTTCCGGCAGTTCTCTGCTGATGTACTGTTCCAGTCGTTTTTGGATGATGTTCAGCAGAATCTTGCTTGCATTTGAAATCAATGACACTGTTCTGTAGTTTCCACACTCAGTTGGGTCACCTTTCTTTGGAATGGGAACAAACATAGATCTGTTCCAGTCAGTTGGCCAACTGGTTGTTCTCCAGATTTCTTGGCACAGCTTGGTGAGCACATCTAGGGCAACATCTGTTATCTGAAATACTTCAGTTGGTATACCATCTATTCCCGGGGCTTTATTTTTGACTGTAGTGTCCTGTAATTCTTCAAGTTTGTTTTTCATCCATTGAAAACATTCAATCATCTTTTTTCTAAATTCTGCATCAGAAAGTTCCATCAAACTTTCTGGCTTCATGAAATCCACTGCTACTATGTCATTTTTGGGGGGAGATATCTTGTTTTGGGCTTGCGCGGTGAGTGCGTTACCCTGCTTCTTTCGAGACATTGAAGTGGAAGAGTTGTTGAAAACGAAGGTGTTAGTTGGTTCTTGATTTGATGTCACTGCTTCTCTATAAAGATGTCCAGTACCTTCCTTTTGCTTAGGTTGATGGGACCAATGTGGTACGGCCAAACAGCAGTTTGTAGTCTAAAGAAACAAAATCTTCAATATTGGACAACTTTTTTCAAGTGCTGTTTTAATATGCTATAAATTTGGTTTATATATTTTTGTTCTTCTGTGTGGTTTTTTGTTTCATTTTTGTTTTTGTTCCCCCCCTTTTCTTTAAGTCCTGGCCCGAGGGCCAAAGCCCCGAGGGCCCCAACGTTCAGAGCTGGCGGGGGGGGTGGCGAGCCAGGTCAGGGGGGAGCAATGTGATACCTGAAGATGGGGGTCGTGGGTCAGAGCTGCAGGGCTGTGTCCCGATTCATGTCCATTCCCACCGTCCACTGCATCTGCACACGGCCCTTGGCCAGTTGGCAGGGGTGGGGGTGCGAGCCGGGTCGGGGTTAGCAATGCAATATCTGAAGCTGGGGGTCATGGGTCAGAGCTGCAGGGGTGTGTCCTGATTCAAGTCCCAGTTATCTTTTTTTAATGCTTTTCTGTTTACTCTGTTAGAAACCATTTGACCTTGAAAGCAAAGTCACACTATAGAAAGTAATTTAATCAACAGATGTGTTGAAGTACTTTAAATTATTTTTCCCTTTAAATGGTGAAACATTTCCCTTTTTCAATTAAATCTTATTACATGACATTTATGTGAAAATCAATTGTAAGCACCTTAGAGGTGACTTTGAACAATTTTTCAGTGAAAAGATAAAATGTACATTAGAGTATAATTTTAATGTTGTTTTCATCACAATTTCTACATAATTTTATTCTTTAAATAAAAGAACAAAAACTGTGCTCTTTTAAATAAAAGAGCACAGTTTTTTTTCAACCTAAAAAATCAACAAATTATCATATTTGGGGGAGAAACAGCATCTGAAAATTTTAGTGAACTTGCCCATACAGATATTTTAGAATAATGACATATGGTGCTAGTTGTTTTACATAATCAGTTCCCAGATAGGATAAGCTAGTCATGTATAACCAACGGATGTGTGGTTACAACAAACATACTTTGGAAAATGCTGTCTGCTAGATGTACATAGATTAAATACTTCAAGACCCTTGGCTTGAATTCATAATTTCACCCAGGACTACAAGCATAGGGAAATGTTTTAAAGAATGTAATCCCTGTTAAATGTCAAATATGTCTTTTTATAAAGTAGATAACTAGATGTGTGCTTACAACAAACATACTTTGAAAAATGCTGTCTGCTAGATGTACATAGATTAAATACTTCAAGACACTTGGCTTGAATTTGCAATTTCACCCAGGACTAAAAGCGTAGGGAAATATTTTAAAGAATGTAGTCCCTGTTAAATGTCAAATATGCCTTTTTATAAAGTAGACAATACCTTACTTAAGACATTATTTAAGTGATTATATAGAATCAAGTAATAAGTAAGACTCCAACCAAAAACAGATTAGCAGAATCTTCCTTTATTTACTGGGAAAATGTTATCAATATATATCTAGATGTCAACTTTAATCAAAAGCAATGACAAAGTCTACAGATAGGTGAAACAAACCATTCTTTGAAATATTAACGAAGCATTTTATTTTAAAGGAACCAAAAAAAAGTATTTAATACTGTGAGAAGAATTAACTTATCATGAAAATAAGAATTCTACAAGATAAAATTTTTATCTGAAGTTCCTCAAAGAGATTCTTCACGGTTTTAACAATTCTGATGAATAAATATCATGAGTTCCTTAATGTGTCTGAAGAAACTATAACTCTTTTACAGTCCATTATACAAGTTTTTATAAAAAAGAGGTTGAAGTTTTTACTGTTATGTGTTGTTGAGTGGTCTGTGATATATAGTGACCCTCTAGGTACAATAGCTCTGAACCCTGCATTATCCAGAGCCAATCACATCACTTCTAACAGACATAATCACATTTCTCTAGTCAGTCAATCCATGTCACCCTGGGTCTTCCTCTCCTATGCTATCCCTTCAACCTTTCAAGCATGATGTCCTTCTCAGGGATGGTCCCTCCTTCAGCATACCCAAAATATATGAGATAGAGCTTCAAAATACTAACCTCTGGGAAAGCAGTTTGGTTTCATCCCCTTCAGGACAGATCTATTTGTTCTGGCAGTGCACAGTATCCTCAACACTATTCTCCAGCAGCACAACTCAAAGGCATCAGTTCTTCTTCTATCATCCTTTGTCATTGTCCAGCTCTCTGGTGCATAGCAAGTATTGCAAAGAACATGGTCTGTATTAGGGACACCATTGTCTTCAGACTTACATCGTTGTTCCTCAGTTCTCTAGGGAGGTCCCAGACAGTTGACTTTCCCAGTAAAATTTGTTCTGATTTCCTTACTACTGATGCCAAGAGTGTTGATTGTGTTGACATTGTTGGATCCACAATTAACAAAATAGACACATTGCACTGGGAAAATCTATAGCTACAGACCTCTCCAAATTATTTTTTGGAGGGGTCTACAGCGATTTTATTGTAACAGAGAAACCAAGCTACAGTAAATCTACATGATTAGAGCATATGGTGGTCATCTTTGCCCAGGGGGAAGCCCCAGCCTGACTGGCACACACACCAAGTGCAGCACCCCATGTCTCCTGGGGCTGCCGTGAGCTGCCTGCTTCACTCGGGGTGAGTAACTGTACAGCCACTCTTGGCCAAGACAGGACAGGTCTCTATCGGCAGAGGTGGCGTTCCAACAGGGAGAATAAAACGATGATTGGAGAGGAGGTAGAAATCAAAGGACACGTCTCTATTATTATCTACGGGAAGGGATGGCATGAGCATGAAATGATGTTCTTTAGTCTTAAAATCAATAGTGATAGAAGGGGGGGTCAATAGACTGGAAGAAATTCTAGGCTGGTGTAGAGGATATAGGCTAATGATGACAGATCTTTGTGTTGGAGGAAAAGAAAAATCAATGATAAGGATTAAGAGGGGAGATTTCAACTACCTACAGGTGTTAAAAAGGAGAGCCTTACCTTTTAAAATAAGACAAGAAAAGGTCTATTTTATCATCTTTGACGTACCTACAGAGGACTCAGTGCATTTCATCAAACACGATTTCTGCATGGTGCTATCTTTAGGAAGGGCAAACACAAAGCCAACTAACCAATTGCTAATGTCAACACTATTATTAAAGAACATTAATGCCAGTTTGAGAACTAAGGTGTGTCTGATTCAGGCCATAGTGTTTCTGATCTCTTACTATGAATCTGACAGCTGGAAGACGAAGTGGTGTTGGAGAAGAACACTGAACATCACGTGGAAGGCCAAAATAACAAATACGTATGTCTTGGAGAGGTTGTAGCTGGAGTGCTCTTTGGAAGTGAACACAAACTTAGAGCATGTTGCTAAGAGGGACTATTTCTTGGAGAAGGACATGATACTACAAATGGTCTATTGTCAGCGAAGGAGAGGAAGGAGAGGTGGATTAATGCAATGAATGCAATGGGCTCTTGCATGTCAGAAAGTGTGAGGATGATACAGAAAAGATTGAGATTCATATCCTTTTTTTAATAGGTTGGCTATGAGTCATGTTTGATTTGACAGTACCTAACAACAACAACAGCATTAAACATAAACAAATACTTTCATATTGAGGTCATATTCTAGGGTGACCGGTGAGTCCACTAAGAGGGATAAAGAAACTGCAAACAGGGAAGACAAATGTTGTAATAGAGGTTTTGGAAGAGAATAGATGTGTAAAGGGAGTTCTGGTGGTTTAGTGGTAAATAATTGAGCTGCCAAACCAAAGATCTGCAGTTCGACCCCACTATCTGCTCCATAGGAGAGAAATAGCATCTTCTCTTGTGATTTATTGCCTCTAAAAACCCCCTAGAGGGTCAGCTGTGAGTTGGTTTCAACTCCACTGAACACAACAACAAAGCTAGTCTTCTTAATTCATACTCTTTCCTTGTCAACTGTGAAAGGAAAAACAAAACATTAGCTTGGTTATTTTAGTTTGAAATTTTGCTATGGTAGTCTTGAAAAGCAATGAAAATATTGGACATAAAAACTTATTAACAAAATTTAACAATGTGAGACAATCTAGGCAGGCTATTGTTAGCATTTAGGAAATAAAAAGACCAATTACACTGGGGAAATCAACCCTCAGGAGTCTCTCTAGAGTGCTAAAGTGCAATGATGTACGACTAGAGAGTAAGAAGTGGCTGATCCAGGCCGTAATCTTTGCAATTACTTGTTACACATCAGTGAGCAGGACAATAACTAAGGGTGACAGAAGAAGAATCAATGACTTTGAGTTGTGGTGTTTTAGAAAAGCATGACTGCCAAGAAAACAAACAAATCTGTCCTGGAGAGGGTGTAGCTGAGTTGCCTATTTGGAGATCTTGCCAGAAGGTATCACAGTCCTTGAAAAAGGATATCATGTTTGGAAGAATGGAAGACAGCACAGGAGAAGGAGAAATTGGATGAGATGGATTTACTCTGAAACTAGAGTAATGATGGTAGATGTGTCAGAGGCAATGAGATTGGTTCTGGATAGGGCAGGATTCAGAGCTACTATAAATAAGGTCTCCATGAGTCATAGTCAAAGTTGTAGCACATAACAGCAACATCAACTAAAGAAGCACAATTAATTATTAAATGTTTTAAAAATAAGTGTTCAAATTTCTTTGTAACCAGAGAAGACCTAATTAGGACCAAATTAAATTTTACTTAAGATCTATAAATTTAGCAAATTTGTGCATGCAAAAAAATATAGGCAGCATTGATTGAGACACGGATACACTGGATTATGATACACAGTAAATAGCGTTGAAAAGATACCAATATTTTTATGCATAATAAGATAATGTGTTAAAAACATTTAAAAATTTTGTCAGTTCTGTGGATTTATACTAATATTTTCCTGTAATTATTTCTTAAAAAATGTTTCTTTGTATTAATTAGAATATTTGAAACAAGAGGATATGTCCTTATTTTATACATCAAGAATTTATTAATTTTTACTATATCCAGACATATATCTAGATAACACATGCATTACTACTTGTTTATTTCTGGACCAAACAGTTATATTTATTTTATATTTTCTTAGTTACTATAAATTTATCTTAAAGAAATCATCTTGACTGTTAACAAAGTCTTAAATATAAAAATCCTTATGTTAGTGTGTACTCTTGTGTTAATTAAGGTTCTAAAACTGTTATTCTCACATTTTTAGATGGTTGATATATTATAGCATATTATGTAATACAATCCTTAGAAATGTTGTTTCAACTTTTTATAATTAATATAAAGCCTTGAGAAGCAGGGATTTATGAGGACCCCAGACTTAGTCACTGGTCCCATTTACTGACTGAGGCTGAGTGAAAAGGTCAACCAATCTGGAACACAGGGAGAACTGTTGACTCCTGATTTTGTAGCTGAGGCCCACTTGGACCTAGACAAAGACAGCTAGGGATGAGTTGACCAGAACCCAACCAGATGAAGAGAAGATGATCCATGCTGTTGGCTAGTGTTGATGGCTACAACCTGATGCCTTGATTTATATTGGATTTTACTTGTGGATACATATGTTCAAAGTTTCCAAATTGAACAGAAGATTTTTCAACAGAGACATGCTTGTTCCCTGAGAGTCCTGGTTTGGTAAAATTGGAAATTAGCTATCTAAAATGAGGATATTAAGGTATGAGGCATGAAGTAGATGGCTAATATATTGCCACAAATGTAGTTTATTAGTAACCTCATTGTAAGGGGAGGATAAGCAGTATACATGAACAAAATAAATACAGAAAGACTGTATAAAGCACAATGTATATGCATTAAACACAATGTATATAAGTAATTGCAAATAAACTAACAATAATATGTAAGTAAAAAATGAAGGCCATCATACATTCATTCACACATAAATTAACACTTAGGTGTGTTTTATAAAGAGACAAATATCTGTGAAATATATCATGCAATTTTATTGTTGTTGTTCTTTGGTGCTGTTGAGTATGATGCATAATGACTCATTAAACAACCGATCTGACACATTTCTATCCTGTGCCATCCTCTCACTTCCTAACATACTTGAAAGAGCTCATTGTGATAGTCACTGTTTAAATCCACCAGGTCTTTCTCAACATCATGCCCTTTTCCAAGGAACATGTCCCTCCTAGCAACATACCCAAAACATGTGAGGTGAAGCTTTATCATCTTTCCCCCAAAAAGGACCCTGGATGCCTTTTCTTTAAGACATATTTTTTTGTTTCTTTGTTTTTTGACAGTCTTGGTATGTTCAATATGCTTCTCTAACATCATGGCTCAAAGACATCAACTGTTCTGTCATCTTTACTTATTGTCCAGCTCTCAGATCCATACCAAGTGATTAGAAAGACTATGGCCTGAATCAGATGCACCTTAGTCCTCAAACGGACATAATTACTCCTCAATAATTTGGAAAGATCCACAATTGCAGACTTTCTCATTACAATGTCTCCTGATTTTCTAACTTTTGGTACCAAGTATGGGTCTTGGTTGTGGGTACATGTAAGATGAAGTTGTTGACAGTTTCAATCTCTATCTATCATGACCTTGCTCATAGGTCCAGTGGTAAGAGTTTTTGTTTTCTTGACATTGAGATGCAATACATATTGATGGCTGTATTATTATTTGCTCTAAAAGCAAAGAAAAGTATTATAATGGAATGTGCAGAGAGCTTGAATTGGAGAATAAACAAGGAAGACATGTCTCTACATTTCTCAACATGAGAAAACTGAAGGAAAAAAAATTAAACTTTAAGTTGGAAAATAAAAAGATGCTATAGGCAATTTATTGAATGACTCAGGAAACATCAAAAGAATACAGAAGGAATACATATAGTCACTACCAAAAAGAACTGACTGACACTGAAAAAGTTCTGCAAGTACCACCTGAGCAGAAGTCAATGATATTGAAGGAGGAAGTTGAAACTGCACTGAAGACAATGGCAAAATATAGGGCCCCAGGAATCGATGTGATACCAGTTGAGTTGACTTGTTTCATTTCACAGATGCAATCCTGGATGTTCTCACCAGTCTATGCCAGGAAATTTGAAAGACAACTGTCTGGCCAAAGGATTGGAATAAGGCTATATTTGTTTCCATTCCCAAGAAAGGTCATCCAATAAAAAGTGGAAATTATGAAACAATATCATTAATATAACATGAAAACAAAATACTGTTGAAGGTAATTCAAAACTGGTTAGTACTGTACGTAGATAGGTAACTGCCAGAAGTTCAAGCAGAATTTAGAAGAGGCCATGGCACCAGGGATATAATTGTTAATGTTGGATGGATTCTTGCTACAAGTAAATAAACCAGAAGCATGTCTACTTATGTTTTATTGACTGTGCAAAAGCATTTGACTGTGTGGATAAGAACAAGTTATGGCTAAAATTAAGCAGAGTGGACATTCCAGAGAACTTAATTGTGCTCATGCAAAACCTGTATCTAGAGGAAGAGGCTGTTCTGGGAACAGAGTAAAGAAACACTGCATGGTTTAAAATGAAGAAGGGAATGTGTCAGGGTTGTATTCTCTCTCCACACCTATTGAATATGTATGCTTAGCGCATTATATGAGAAGTTGGACTCTATGTGGCATCAAGGTCACAGCAAGACGATCAGTAACTTACTTTGCTTGCTGAAAGTGAGGAGGACTTAATATAATTAATTGAAGTTAGGATTATTTTTCAATAGTGTGAGTTGGGCTAATTTTTATTATTTTATTTATTTTTACTTTATTATTCAAACAGTGAACTTTTACAAATAGAATTGTTATTGTTTTACCCCCAATAGACATATACACACACAGACACACACAGACACACACACACACACACACACACACACACAGAGAGAGAGAGAATGAATTATTTGAATATTACATGTTTGTGCTTTATTGACTATGCAAAGTTGACTGTGTGAATCATAACGATTTGTCACTGACATTGAAAAGAAGACATTGAGAAAAATGGGAGTCCCAGAACTCTTAATTATGATCTTGTGGAACCTATAATTGACAAGGAGGTTGTTGTGCTAATAGAGCAGGAGATCACCAGATGGTTTAAAATTGAGAAGGGAGTGTGTCAGTGTTGTATTCTCCCTCCGTACCTATTTAATTTTTATGCTCAGAAAATCATTCAAGATGCTGGATTCTATAAAGAGAAGTGCTGAATCAGGATTGAGGGAGACTGATCAATAATCTGCTTTATGCAAATGACACAACCTCATGTGCTGAAAGTGAGGAGGACTTGAAGTACTTGTTGCAGATTTTCAAGGAATGCAGCCTTAGGTACGGACTGCATCTCAAGATCAAGAAAACCAACATTCTCACCACTGGACTGATTGGCAACATAGTGATGGATGGAGAGGAGATTAAACTGTCAAGAGCTTCATCTTACTTGGATCCACAATTAACACCATTAGTATCAGCAGTCAGTAAATAAGGAGGCACATTGCACTAGGAAAATTTTTAGTTATGGACCTCTCTAAATTATTGAGGAGTAATGCTGTCAGTTTGAGGACTAGGGTGCATCTGATACAGGCCAGTCTTCTGATCACTTGCTATGCATCTGAGAGCTGGAAAACGAATGTGAATGACAGAAGATGAATTTATGCCTTTGAGCTGTGGTGTTTTAGAACAGCACTGAACATTCCATGGATGGCCAAAGAATAAACAGATATGTTTTGGATAGAGTACAGCTAGAGTGCTCTTTGGGGGCAGAAATGATGAGGTTTGGGGAATGTTGCCAGGAAGGGCTATTCATTCCTTGGAGAAAAAGATGATGATCAGAAGAGCGAAAGGTCAGCGAAGGAGAGGACAATCCTCTATTAGACGGATTGACACAACGACTGCCACCATGTGTTCTTATGTGTCAGGAAGTGTGTGAGAATAGTCCTGGATAAAACAGGATTCAAGTCTTTTGTTCATAAGGTCACTATGAGAAGTGTTCTACTCGATGATACATAACAACAACGTAATTTTAGATGTAAAAACTCAATTTAACATCTTTTGTATAGTATCAATAAACTTAGACACGTTTAGATGAAAATATAGCATAACTATGGAAGATTATTTTCTTATATTTACTATATGATTTTAATTTAAACTTATGACAATACTGTGAAATTAAACTTTTAGGAAAATTTTACCTTGAGATTGTTCTAGTTGTTAGGTGCTGTCAAGTCCACTGTGGCCTACAGTGAACCTATGAACAGCAAATATGAACCTTGTCCTATTGTGTGTCATCCTCACAGTTCTTGACACTCTAAAGACCACTCTGATAGTCATTGTATCAGTCCAAGTGGTAGATGATCTTCCTCTCTTTTGCTGACCCTCAGCCTTTCCAAGCATTCCTCTCCAAGGAATAGTTCCTCTGTGCATCAAGCCTGAAGTATGTGAGACACAGCTTTATCTTCCTTGTTTCCAAGGATAACTCTGTCTTCACTTTCTTCAAGACATATTTGTTTGTTCTTAAGACAGTGTGAGATGTTCAATACTCTTCTCCAACACCACAGCTCAGAGGCATCAATTCTTTTGTCATTCTCCATAATTTAACTCTCAGTTGCATAACAAGTGATAGGAAAGACCATGGTCTGAATCAGACACACCTTAGTCCTCAAATTGACATCCTTGTTCCTCAATAATTTGGAATTTGGAGACTTCCCTAACTTCATACATTCACAGTGCAATATTTCCTGACTGCTGGTACCAATGATGTTGATTGTGAATCTCAGGACTGATTTAGAAGAATAAAAATTCATTATAAGTAGTCCAGCTTTCAAAGAGCTTCAGTGGCCTAGTTTTAATTGTATGAGCTGCCAATCCAAAGGCATGTGGTTTAAATTCACTATCTACTCCACAGAAGAAAGATAAATAATCTCTTTTGCGATTTATCACCTCTGAAAATCCAGTGAAAGGCCAGATATAGGTCAGTTCTAAAACGATGGTATATAACAACAGTCTAGGTTTTATCAGGGACTCATTAAAAGAAACATTTCACACTTATTTTCCAGTTAGATATATTGGAATTTTTTTTACTTTTGTGGAGACCCTGCCAGATATTGGTTTCCAGAATCACAAGAAAAATCTTGTTGACATGATTTTATTTTTTATGACAAGGGAATCTTTATTTTGGTTTCTGATGTTTAGAGTTATCAATGACTGCAATGTACTGTCCTTTACATACTTACAGCATGCCAGGGAATATTCAAAGCAATAGAAACAAAACAACATATTATTTTCAACATTGTTGTCTGATTATTTAAATGGAAATTAAGCAGAAAAAAACCAAAAAGAAATCTTATTAACCACAGTAACACACAGTGATGGCTGCTGTAGTTCATTGTAGTTCCATTAAGCATTTATACTAATGGATTGAAAGGCAGTCTTTTACTTAATTACAAAGTCTTTGCTGAATAATAGCCTTTGTGTGTCATTGGATAAATTAAATAAATCTATTTAAAACATCTATAGTACTCATTAGGTGAGTCAACACTATTCAATGTGATGACCTTAAATATTAATCATAGTTACTTTGGAAAAAATGGTACACAAATTGATATTCCTGACATCTTAAGAAGTTTAAACAACTATATGAAACTAAAATAATAGTCTGATTATCATTCTTTGTACTATTTTTAAACAATAATTGTTTTCTCATGCATCATTTTTTTTTCCTAATATTTTTCAGTTCGGTTGAAGATCAAAGACAATTTTAAAAGGCTTTTTTTAAGAGGCTCTGAACCAAAGTTTATTTTGGAGGAACCTAAAGAAATAAACCACTTCTTCTTGTTCCCAAGCATTTGCATTACTTATAGCATACTTATTCTAAGATTAGAGTTAGGAGTATGCCTTCTTGAACAAGGATATAAATCCTTATAAGATACAGGCCATTTTTTGTTTTTCATATATCCCCATAACTTGCATACCAGACAAGGCCCTCACAAATAAGCTCTATTTTATTCATTGATAAGAATCTCAAGTGCCTAGAACAGTAACCAGAACAAATGTGTTGCCATTGACTCATTTCTAACTCTTAGCAACCCCACAAGATAGAGGATAGTTTGCCCCACAGGGCTTCCAAAGTTGTAAATACTGAAGGAAGTTGATTGTCCTATCTTTTGCCTGTGGAGCTCCTGGTGCGCTTGAAATGGACCTTTCCATTTAGTAGTCAAGCACTTAACAACTTTAAAATGCCTCTTAAGAAGAATCTATGACAGGCATTTAACCACAGATACTTAATCTTGAAGACAAACTACCTACACCTCCTAATCTCCATAATACCTACTTAAAAAGACAACTCTATCTTCTTATGTTCAAAGACTCTGTAACACATTGTTATCCTTCTATTATGTTTCCTGAGTTTGTAAACAGCACAAAGGATATTGTCCTTCTTTCTGTCAGAGAAGTAGTCTTTAAGTTAGCAGCACAGTTACCTAAGGACTAAATCACCAGTGCTGTCCTGTTTGTTGTTGCTAGGTGAGTCTAGTTAACTAAGACTCATAGCAACACAGGGTTCACAACCTTGCTATATACTTTGTCATTGTTTTAATTTACAAGCCCATTGTTGTAATCACCGTGTTAATCCATCTTGATGGTCTTTCCCTCTTTCTCCTGTTTTTGTTATTATGTATCAGCAAACCGGAACTGACCATACATGACCCTCCAGTGGGCTTTCAGAGGCAGTAAACTAAATAGGAGGAGATTGTCCATCTTTATCTTGTGGAACACCTGATGGTTTTGTGCCATGTAATTTTGGCAGTTGTCAGTGCAGTTCATACCACTAAGCCTCCAGAGCTCCCTATTTTCTTTCTCCTAAAAATAATAAATAAATGTGAGCCCTTTCCCATATCTCTTTTGTAAATAATATTTTCATGACACTACTCTCTATTTTTACTCACAGCAAGTTAATAAAGAAACAAAGTTTTCTCACTATTAATAAAGTAAAATAAAGATGATGAGGATAGCTCAGGATAAGGCAGGGTTCAGATCTGTTGTTCATAGGGTATGAGTAAAAAGATGACTTGATGGCACCAAACATCATCAACAAATGAGAAACTTCATATACAGACCTTTTAATTTCTTATTTTTGTCGCATGATAAAATATCTTCTGCATGAGTATATTTAAGTATTCTGGGATTCCCATTCTTCTCAATGATTTACACAATGAAATGCCTTTACATAGTCAATAAAGCACAAATAGACATCCTTCTGATATTCTTTGCTCTGAGGTAGGCTCCATCAGACATCATCAGTGTTATACCTTGTGTCAGGAACTATTAAACTCAGGTTAAACTCTGACAAGTATGTTTATATTCTTTTCTAGCCGTTTTTTTTTTCATAACCTTCAACAGTATTTTGCTTGTATGTGATATTAGTGATATCGTTTGATAATTTCCACATTCTTTTGGATCACCTTTTGTGGATATGAGAACAAATGTGGATCTCTTTCAGTCGGTTTAGCAGGTAGTTTTAATTGTGCTTATGGGCAACCTATTCATAAATGAATAAGCTATTGTACAAACAGAGCAAACAAATACTGCATGATTTAAAATTAAGAAAAGTGTGTATCAGGAATATATCCTCTCTCCATAGCTTTTCAGCTTGTATGCTGAATAAATTATTTTAAAAGCTGGGCTGTATGAAGAAGAATGTGACATCAGAATTAGAGAACGGCTCATCAATAACCTATGTTATTCTAATGGCACAACCTTGTTTGTTGGAAGTGAGGAGAGCATGAAGCACTGGATACAGAAGAACGAAGAATGCAGCCTTCAAAATGGATTGCACCTCAAAATCAAGAAAACAAAAATCTGACCCTTACACTTACATAACATAAAATAGATTGAGAAATATTGAAATTGTCAACAATTTAATCTTATTTGGATCCACAATTAACAGCTGTCAGGAGATCAAGAGATGAATTACACTAGCAAATTCTGTAGTTAGGAACCCCTCCAAATTATTGTGGAACAATGATATTAGTCTAAAGACTAAGGGTTCCTGGTTTAGACCTTGTTGTTTTGGGTTTTTTGAAATCACTTTCTATGCATCTAAGAGTTGAACAACAAATAAGATGATAGAATTGATGCTTTTGAGATGTAATGATAGAGAAGGGTACTGGATTGTCAATGGCTGCCAAAAGGACAATAGATATATCTTCTAGTTGGTAAAGCCAGATTGCTTCATGAAGGTAAAGATAATAAAGATTTATTTCATACCTTGAGTACATTTCTAGAAGAAGCTATTCCTTGGAGAGGAACACAATGCTTAGAAAGATAGAGGGTTAACTAAAGAGAGATGACATGTATTTTCACAGTGACTGAAGCAATGGGTTCCAGTATGTCGGAGATGATGAGATTGGCAAAGTGTAGGATAGGGTTCAGATCTGTTGAACTATTTTTCATAGGGTTGCTATAAGTCGTACTTAACAGCACCCAACAGCAAAAGTAATTTATTTTTAGCATATATGTTAAATCTTTGAAATATATTTTAAGTTACTGTTATTGCTGTTGTTGTTGTTGATTGCTGTTAAGTCGAGCACTACGAATAAATTACCTCAAGCTTTTCTATAGCTATCATAGTTTCTCAAAGTTCATAAAGTTTCCATATGCATGTTGTGTATGAAGCAGATAATACGTTTTTTTTTTACTGTGTAATCACACCAAAAAGGAGGCAGAGAAAATGTGGCTTATGAAACAAATACTATTATACACACAATACTTTTAAGCTCTTAATTTTTAAGTAATTATTTTAAAATTTTAAATATTAAATATGCATGTTCATCTCTCATGAAAAAGATAAAAATACCACAATTCACAATTGAAATGTATGTGTATGAATGTGTGTGAGAGAGAGAGAAGAAAGAAAACAATACTATTATAACATTAAAAAGTTGTATTTTTATAATCAATACAGATTTGCTTATACATTGGCCTGACATTGAGCAAAAGTTTACACAAACAGTTTGGAATAAATTGACATGAGATTTGTAACTGGGAGTGGCACTGATGTATATCAGCTTCACTTCAGTTTTTATTACCAGTCCTAATGAGACTAGTACTCAACTGAATCAGCAGAATATCAGATTTTTTTATTGTAAATACATTTTTCCTTATTTTTAAAAATGATTGAATGAGTTACACAAATTGTCAAGCAAAATTATGGGAAATATATAATATCAGCAATTCAAAGTTGTTGGGCCTCTGACTGAGATTATGTTCATCTTTTTGCATTGTTGTTATTGTTATGTGCCATTGAGTCCTTTGCGACTCATAGAGACCCTATGTAGAATAGTCCTAAACACTGTTTTATCCTGTACAAATTGCATTGCCTCTGACACACCCATGCCAATTACCCCAGTCACTGAATCAATCCACCTCATGGAGGGTCTTCCCCTCCTGTGCTGTCCCTCCACCCTACCAAGCATGATGTCCCTC
>NW_006400289.1:330064-333270 GCF_000299155.1 Elephantulus edwardii
TGCATAATCAATGAAACACAGATAGACATTCTTCTGGTATTCTCTGCTTTCAGCTAAGATCCATCTGATGTCAGCTACAATGTCCCTAGTACCCCGACCCCTTCTAAACCCAGGCTGGAATTCTGGCAGTTCTCTGCTGATGTACTGTCCCAGTCGTTTTTGGATAATCTTCAGTAGAATCTTGCTTGCATGTGCAATCAATGATACTGTTCTGTAGTTTCCACACTCAGTTGGGTCACCTTTCTTTGGGATGGGAACAAATATAGATCTCTTCCAGTCAGTTGGCCAAGTGGTTGTTCTCCAGATTTCTTGGCACAACTTGGTGAACACATTCAGGGCAGCATCTGTTAGGTGAAATATGTCAATTTTGCATTACTTTATGAAAAAAATATGCTAATAAAAACTAGACTTAAGCAGAAATAGGAAAATCATCAGGACAACTTTTATGACAGTTTAGAGAACCTCTAATCTCCTGCCTAAATAATAGCACCTGGGACCCATGTTATTCAGATGCTAAAATACAGTAAGAATTATGGTAAATATTTGTATTTATTTTGCAATTCTAATATACTGAAAAAGCCCTTGTCTAAGGCATAAGAGAAAATGAAAAAAAAAAAAGACAACCCTAACGATTAACTTATAAAAGTGAAAAGCTAGCAACTGAAAGCTGTCTGTTCTAGTGAGACATGACTCTTCTAGTGAGACATAGCTCTTCTCACAAAACACAGCACATCAGGGACCTTACCAATAGCTCTGCTGCATGAAATCAAGGCCTGTGTGGCATGGTTGACTCAGGAGGGTTTTCCAGCCACTGCTTCCTCAGTGTCTGCTAAAGGTTGTAGCCCAAACCAGGTGCATTCACACCCTGGCTGGCAATAGAACCACTGCCTGCCAGGTTGAGGGACTACAGGTTCACCGACCAGCTGCTGCTTCCTCTGTCCAGCACCAGGAACATCAATATCAAAGGTACTTTGAAGGAAATATTGCTGACTAACTACGCCATGCAATATCTACTAAGAAAAGACTAATGTAATGTCAAGAAAGCAACTACCGTCATGAAAAAACAAAATAAACCTTCTCCTAATAAAGCAGACCCAATGAATATCCCACATATAAAAACCAGAAGAAATATTTTGAAATGGACATATTTGAACAGCTACAGAAGAAGATGCAAATGAATAAAGAATAAATGGAAGCCATTAAGAGAGCAAATATCCTAGAGACAACACTCCAGAAGAAATCTATTGTTGAGGAACAATTTGAACAGCTAAGAGATAAAAAGCAAAAGGTAAAAGAAATAATTGCTAGTATAAAGAGTTACAGGAACTTAAAAAATCATCACAAGACAAGAGAGAGTAAAGGCACCTCAGTACTGCAAATAACTGGAAAGTACTACAAATTCTCTGAAAAAGGCAGATAATTCAATCCAAAATATTAAGACACCCCCACTGCTCATCCTGACCCCTCAGTTTCCACCCTCTCCCTCCTTGGATCCTCATACTCATTCTACAGTAATGGCGTTATACAGTGTTTGTCCTTATGGGACTGAGTTCACTCAGCACAATGCTCTCCAATGATTGTCATGATAGGTACTAATTTACAAAATCATTCCTCCTGTGTGCTGTGTAATACTCCATTGTGTGAATGTACCATAATTTCTCAATCCATTTGATTGTGTTTGGGCATCTGGGCTGTTTCCATGTTCTTGCGATGGTGAATAATGCTGCTGTGAACATTGGTGTACAAGTCTCCATTTGTGCCTCAGTTCTCATTCTCCTGGGGTATATTCCTAGCAGTGGAATAGCGGAGTCATATGGAATTTCTACATTTAGCTCTTTGAGGATGTGTCAAAATGCCTTACAAAGTGATTTCACCATTTTACAGTTCCGCAAAGTATAAGAGTTCCTATCTTGCCACATCCTCTCCAACATTTATTACTTGTGGTCCTGTTAAACTTTGACACTGCTACTGGAGGGAGATGGTATTTTATTGTGGTTTTGATTTGCATCTCTCTTATCGCCAATGATTTTGAGCATTTTTTGTGTGTGTGCTTGTTGACTATTAAAATATCTTCTTCTGTTGAAAGTCTTTCCCTATCTTTTGCCCATAACATAGGTTGTTGATGAATCTTCCACCAATTCTGATGACACAGTCCTCATCATAAAGGCTAACCTCCTGAATGACCTGTTCTGCATAGATTGAAAAAGTGTTGAGACAGGATGCATCCCCGACAGACTCTTGTCCTGATTTTGCACTATATGGTGTTTCCTTTCTCTGTTCTGAGAACTGCTTCCTGGTCTGAATAAATGTTTCACATGGGCCCAATCAAGTGTTCTGGGACTCACATTCTCCTAAAGGTTAGCTACAATTTGTTGTTATCCACACAGTCTAAGTCTTTACATAGTCAATGAAACACAGACATGAATTTCTCTGGTCTTCTTTGCTTTCTGCCAACATCTGTCTAACATTGGTAATAATGTGTCTAATGCCACAACTTCTTCTAAACTCAGCTTGTATTTCTAGTAGTTCTCTGTCTATGTACTATTATATAGTCTATTAGAAGTACTTGCTGCTGAAAAACTAAAACAGGAGGAAATAAGGCTGTGCAGACAAGCAAAGAGCCGGTAAAACTGTCACTATATGCAGACAACATTATAGGGTGCACAGAAAATCCCAAGGATTCAACGAAAAAAACCCAAAAAACAAAACACTATTATACCTAGTAGACAAATTCAGTAAAGTGGCAAGATACATAACCAATATACAAAATTCAATGGCTTTTCTCTAAAGTAGGAAGGAAAACACAGAGAAACTAACAAAGCAATACCATTTACAACAGACAACCATAAATTGAGATAATCGGGAATAAATCTTACTAAGATACAAAAGATCTTTATAAAGAAAACTACAAAACACTATTACAATGAACAATAAAAGATCTAAATTAATGGACAAGTGTTCCCTGTATATGGGTTGTGTTATGCCATAGAGTCAGAGCTGACCCTCAGGTAGGTTTTCAGAGGCAGTTAATCATATGGGAGGAGAATGAACATCCTTCTCTCATGAGCAACTGGTGGCATCAAACTGCATGTCTTTGGAATGTCAATGTCTTGCCACTAGGTAGAAAGACTTATTATATTGAAAATCACAATTCTACTGAGAGAAAACTACATGTTTGTTCTGGGCGGGTTTTTTTTAATTTTTTT
>NW_006400289.1:333379-335161 GCF_000299155.1 Elephantulus edwardii
ATTTTTTAATTATTTTTTAAATATCTAAAAAATTATACTAGTATATTCACAAAATTTGAATACATGTTTAACACAATCTCAACACAGAAAGCAAATTCATTTTTCAAAGAGGTAGAAAAGATAATTGTCAAGTTTATTTGGGAATGTAAAAGACCTTGAATAAGCAAAGCATTTCTGAAAAATAAAAATTAAATTGATATCTTAGAACTCTCTGATCTCAAAATCTATTACACGGATGTACTAAATAAAACAGCATCATAGTAGTACAATGACAGACACATAGACCAATGGAGCAGAATCTAGAATGCAGAAATTAACCCATCTCCATATGATGTACTGCTATTTAACAGGAACAAAACTGATCAAATGAAGAAATGAAAATGTTTTTAACAAATGGTACAGGCAATACCGGATTTCTACCTGTAGAAAGCTGAGGCAGGATCTACGTCTCACAACACACACAAAAACAAACTTAAGATGGGTCAGAGACCTAGGACATAAGACCCTAAAAATTGTAAAAGAGAAAAAGGTGGGACCTAGCTTATAAGCTGGTCACAACAGCAAGAAATGCATGCCCCAGAAACAATAACATTGACAAATGGGATCTACTAAAGATTAAGTTTCTATGTGAATCAAAAACTTTTACCAGCAGAGTGGAAAGAAAATCTATTGACTGGGAAAAAAACACCTGCTATTTACATATCAAACAAAGGTCCCATAATGAAAGTTTGCAGAATACTACAGGGCACCCACAAAGAAAAGGCTGATTAACCAATCACAAAAGAGGTAAAAGGCATAGAAAGCCTTGTTACAAAAGAAGAATTTCAAATTGCCAATGGAAATGTGAAGAAATGTTCAAAATCACTGGCAATAAAAAAGATGAAAATCAAAACCAAAATGAGATACTATCTTACTTCAGTAGCAATGGCATAGTTTAACAAGACAACAAGCAATAAATACTGGAAAGAATGTGGAAAAAATGGAATGTCTCATACACTGTTGGTGGAATGGTGCCACCATTCTGAAAGGCAGTTTGATGTTTCCTGAAAAAGCCAAATGTAGAAATCCCATATCATCCAGATATTCCACAGATAGGCATAATACCCTGAGAAAAATAGAACTGAGACAAAAATGGAGATTTGTACACTAGTGTCCACAGGATCAATATTCACTATTGCAAGAACATGGAAGCAGAGCAAATGTCCATCAGAAAATGAATGGAAGGAGAATCTGCGGTACATTCACACAATGGAATACTTTGTAGCACTCAGAACAATGATTTTGAGAAATACTACATTACATGGGAGAATCTGTACAGCACTAGGCTGAGTGAAAAAACTCAGTGTCATAAAGACAAATACAAGATCATTACAGTAACAATAGAAGGATAGCTAGTAAGATATAGATAAAGTCCAAAGAAGGAAGATGGGAGAGGGTAGGGAGGATGTGGATGAGGGAGAGGATATCATTGGTCTGGACTGCTTGGTGGACAGAAGAAGAAGGTGCAGGAATTTGGATATGTCTAGTGGGGTCCTGAAAAGACATAGTGATAGTGAGAATGGTGAGAATTTTAAAAAATACAGTATATAGAAAGATTATATGATTAACCCTCTATGCTGATGACATGATAGTATACTTAGAAAACCCTAAAGACTCAGCAAGAAAACTATTGGACGTAGTTGACCAATGCAGCAAAGTAGCAGGATACAAGATCAACATACAAAAATCAGTTGGCTTTCTCTACAGTGACAAAAAGAATACAGAGCCAGAACTAAGAGAAAC
>NW_006400289.1:340226-350026 GCF_000299155.1 Elephantulus edwardii
GTTCTGTAGTTTCCACACTCAGTTGGGTCACCTTTCTTTGGAATGGGAACAAATATAGATCTCTTCCAGTCTACTAATTTTTTTTAGTTCTATATCAAAATTTAATAAAGTGTAAACTCTTCTTACTTTGTTTTTAATTCGGCTTTAACTGATTAAAGAATAAAAGCTCTACTCATTTTCTTAAATGTTTTCCATGAAATTAAAATATTTCTTGATAGTTCAGCCTTTAGTAGTTATATAAATATTGGGTAAGTATACACACATATAAGTAGATGTAAGGAATAGAGAAAGAATTATCAACAGCATTTCTTAACAGATGACACAATACTACTTGCAGAAATTGAATTTGAACGCTAATTGCTGAAGATCAGATTACTGCCTTCCATATAAGCTACATCTCATCCTAAAGAAAACAAAAATCCTTATCAATGGGCTAACAGGCAACATTATGCTAGAGAGGTAAATGATTGAAGTTGTCGATGATTTAATTTTTTTTATTTTATTTTATGCTGGTTTATTTACAAAGTTCAGCTACTTCAATGATTTGATTTTACTCGGTTCCACAATCAACACTGATGGTAGATGGTAACAGCAGTTAAGAAATCAAAAGATGTGTTTCAATCAGAAAATCTGCTATCAAGGATTGCTCTAAAGTTCTAAAGGCAGGCATGTCAGTTTAAAGACTACGGTGCACCTGATCTAAACCATATTTTCAATTGATTACTATATATCTGAAAGTTGGACAATGTATAACGAACATGCCATAGACATTAAAACCTATCATCATTTACTTAAATAAAAAAGTCAAATCATCAGACAACTATGGAATTAAATTTGAAAGTACAGAACATTTAGATAGTTACATAAAACTGACAGCAAAAAATTTTGAAAGAATATTAGGAAAGAAGCTTAGAAAATAATTTGGGAGAAAAGGTTTATCTCACCCTATTTAAATTAAAATTTTATGATAATAATGAACTTTCTTTTCATGAAAATCTTTATATGGCTATATAAAAATGCAATTCTATTGAAAATATTTACTATTTATTTTATTGAGTACTGTGGAATCAGAACCAATTTATAAGTGATTATCCAGGGAGTTTTCAGAAGCAATAAATTACATGGTAGGATATTGCTCATATTTTATTCACAGAGTAGCTGGTGGGTTGCTATACATATGTACCTTATTTACTTTCTAGGTAGCATAAAGAAAATAAAAATACACAAGTGGAAATATATTAAATCATATTGGTACCAAAGATTTTTTAAAGAGATGTATGAAAATACTTTCCTTTCTCCAGGTTTTATAAGTTTTCCAGATGCAAGCTATTTAGGGAAGTGGATGCCACTCCTGCTTCCAAGCTTATTTTAATCGCGGAGCTCCACCTGACACTGTTCATCATGGGTATCCATTATCACATTTAACACATCAGTGTCACAGTGTTCAGCTTCACAGCAACCACAAATTGCCTCTCTACTGCAAGTGGACACACTAAGGCTATACAACCTAGAAGAACGTTTGTCCAAAACCAATTAAGAAAACAGGCCTGAGGGCCATGGATTAGATTCACCCACCTTTGGCTTGGGAGCATCACTTTCGGTCCACTAGGCCAAATGGTCTTTCTCTATGTTATAAAGTGCCGTCAGTCGGAGGCAACTCATAGCGACCCTATGAACGAAAGTCCTGGACACTTGCATGACTTTCATCCTTTTTTTTTAATTTTTAAATTGTTTTTGGTCAAACATTCTTCGAGGTCGTATAGCCCTGCTGTGTCCATATGCCGTACAGAGGTAACTTGTGGTTGCTGTGAAGCTGAACACTGTGACACTGATGTGTCAAATCTGAAAATGGTTACCTATTATGGACAGTGTTGGGTGGAGCTTCCCTATTAAAACAAGCTTGGAAACAGGAGTGGCATGCTCTTCCATACATAAATAGCTTGCCTCCAAAATCCCTATGAACCTGGAGAAAGAATGAAAGTCATGCAGGTGTCAAGGACTTTCATTCATAGGGTCATTACGAGTCACCTAATACTCCACAGCACTTAACAACAACAACAACAAATGAAAATACTGTTCATCATCACACATAGGAGGTTTTAATAGAAATTTTATACACCATTTTTATGAGTAATATTTCAAGAAATAATTTACCATGGGTTTTATATCCTTAAATAAGACCCATTACTTCCAAATCTGTCCTTTGTATTGTTCATTATCTCTTTTTGTTATAATATCTTTGAACTGTCTCAGTTTTCTGAATAAATTTCCCTTATACCAATTGATTTCACTGGATTTGTCTATGTATCTGTGGATTATGTGGGTTTTTTGTTAGAATGCTCAATTCCACTCCTGAATTGACTACCACCATATAAAAAATATTTTTCTTTTCCTCCTATATAATAAAAGTAAAAAATTAAATTCTTAAAATTGCTTTGACTATTTTGGTCATTTTCATGGTGTATTCTGCAATGCGATTTAATTGGCATTTTGCTAAAAAAGCATTGGCTTTTAAAATAACTGTCTTTAGTATTATATTCTGAATATGTAATTTAAAAGCTGGCTGATACCAAAAAGAACGCAGTGTCAAACTTGGATGTAGAATCATTAACAACTGAAATAGTCAGATGGCACAGCCTTACTTGGTGAAAGTGAAGAGGTCATGAAGCTCTTCATATTGAAGATAAAGGACTATATACACCCTGTGTTGCAGGACCAGTATACAATAGAGGATCATTCTTTCCCCTTATAAGAATGACAGAGTGAGAGGTAAAATGTATCACACAAACAAGGAATTTATTTACAGAAATAATTTTGGATAAGGGTAAGTGGACCAATCGGCAGCATCAGGATGGATGGTGAAGAGATTGAGATTGTTCACAGCTTTAGTTTGCTTGGCTCTACAGTCAACACTCTTGACACCAGCAGCCAGGAAATTAAAAGACTTATTGCGATGGGAAAGTCTGCGGTCAGGGATCTCTCCAAAGAACTGAAGAGCAGTGGTGTCACTCTGGAAACTAAGGTGTGTCCAATACAGGTTATGGTCTTTGCAATCACTTGTTACGCATCAGAGAGTTGTACAATGACTAGGAAAGATAGAAGGAGAATTGATGTCTTTGAGTTGTGGTGCTGGAGAAGAGTATTGAATGTACCATGGACTGCTAAGAAGGTAAACAGGTTTATCCTGGAGAGGGTTAACTAATAAAAAAAAGTATCTATCTACTCTCTTTACTTCTATGCAGTGTTTTGCTAGAGGCTTGTTGGGGAAGGAAATGAACAAATAAAATAATAGAAAAAGTATTCATGTCAGAAAAAATGGCAATAATAAAAGAATCCAGCAAGATTGCAAAATTATAGCACCAACTCCCACAATTCAATTGTATTTCTACATGTGAAAGAATGAAGGTAAAACTGTATCTTTCACAATACAAGAAAAGAAACAAAACTCCAAAACAAAAACTCAGAATTGGCCATTAACTCATATGTTGTTGTTGTTGTTGTTAGCTGTCTTGAATCAAGTCAAGTACACTTCGTAGTGACCCTACGAATAAAAGATCTGAACCTTGTTCTATCCCGTGCCAGAATGCTTTTTTTTTTTCAGAATGCTTCTTGAAGACATGAATGATAAAGTTTTCTCTATCAATCTATCTTGAATTTTAATGACACAATCACTCCTAAAGAAGGAGGCTGAGTTTACTGACATAATTCCTTAAGAAGCAAGATGAGTACCTGAGCCTTGTTTTTGTAATCCAATGTGTATTTTCAACAGTGTAATATATAAACACACTTATTACTTTATTTTGTCTGCAAGCACAAGGTGTCATTTTTTTGCTAAGCATTATACAAGAAAGGGGGGAAATTCCCCAAAACCTAAATATTTCTGTTGCATAGACAGAAAATAATTAAATTCCAGACTAAAGTTCTTAAAATATTTAAAAAAGTAGTTAACCAAATAATATTATAGGGATTTTCTTTCAGGGAAAAATTAAGATGTCAAAATTACAATTATCATACATCTTTTTTTTCCCATAATCAATTGCTATCTCACAGGTGGAGATAAAAGATTGTTTGTTCATAAAGATTGTCCTCAACTTCTAGACCAATTTAACTTCAATACTTCTGACATTGGTTATTTCACAAGGGTTATGATTTTCCTCTACCACAGCCACAGTTGGTCTAAAGGCAATACTTTCCTGAGCAGGAATCCAATTCTGTAATCATCTCTGTCAGCATGATGAATTTATATTGTACCTATAAGGCTCAGTAGGATCCATCAACATAAGCTCAAATACTTTTCAACAAAATTTAAAAGTATTCTTAACTGAGATATTAGCAATTAAGGTCCTTATCATGAAATGTTAGGAAATACAGTAAATTACTGGCAGAATTTAAGAGAATCTTAAATAAACTCACATAGTTAATTATTTATGCATAATATCCATAATTCCCCCTTAATTTGCTTGTCTATCTCCTTTTGGGTGTTGTGTTTTGTTTTGTTTTTCACTAGGAAACAGAGTTTTTTGTTTCTCTTTACTTAATTTTATGAGTTAAAAATAGAGGGGTTGGTACGAGGTCAACCATGTCTGACCCAGCAAGTGGAAAAAAACCCTAATCACAACATAGTCAATTGAAAACTGATTCCCAACACATTAGTAATGGTCCCACATTCTTACACCTACTTCTACAAATCCTAATATCAACAATCACTTCCAGAGTTCCAAATGCCTTACTATTGAATCTGTTAATTATTGTATTGGCCATTTAGATCTCACAGAACCATACTCACCTTTACTGAATTTATTAGCGAAATTGACAATTTAATAATTCAGATTGGAAAAAGAATATCATTTTTTAATCAGGACCATTCTCTGGTGTTCTTAAAGGTCCTATGACCTTCAGTTTCTAGACTCCTGGCCAGTGTTACAAAGCTATCTTAATCATAGAATTTTCTTGCTCCATCCTCCAGCAACTGTGGTACAGACATCTAGGCTTTGACTGTATGGGTCAGCAGAGTCCGATCAGCTCTGTTTCACATTCACTTCTGGTCCTCACAGAAGACAATTTAAAAATAATTTCCAAAAGTATGGATATGATTTCTTTAAATATTTAGATAATGTTATTTTTGTTTTTTCTAGATGTTGTAGAACCAGCTACAACTTGAAGTGGCATTACGAAGAACAGACTGAAATCTTGTACTGTTCGGCATCATCTTCACAATCTCTGCATTCTCAAGCTCACAAAATACATAAAATCTAAGAAAGTGGGGAAAGCAAAACCAAGCCATAAAGTACTAGAGAAATTTAGGAAAAAAGAACAAGGAACGGGATAGCTATTGAATCAATCTCAATTAAGAACGTGAAACAAGTCAACAAAATTAATAGATTTCTTGGCCACATAGGACATATAGAATGCCAATTCAATAATTTTAGAAAAAATTTACAAATATTTATTTATAAAATATGGAAATGATCTTGTTTATATTGAACACATTTTGTGTGTTTAATATGTTATTGTTATTAGGTGTCTTCAAATTGAGTTTGACAATAGCAACCCCACGAACAACAGATGTAAACTCTGTGCCATCCTCACACTCTTTCTTGACACACTCAAGCCCACTGCTGCAGTCACTGTGTCAATTCACCTGACTAAGGGTCATCTTTTCCTTCATTGTCCCTCTATCCTTCCATGCATGATGTTCTTTTTGAAGGAATAGCCTGTCCAAGCAACATGCCCAAAACATATGAAATGAATAGGGGTTTTGTTTGTTTGTTTTTTGTTGTATTTTTTTTTTACATTTTGCTTTGAATCATTTGTTCATTTTTGCTCCAAATTGTTGTTGTTGTTGTTGTTGCTGTTATGTGCTGTTGAGTCACCTGTGACTCAGTGCACCTGTGTACCGCAGCCCTCAAGCCTGCCCTGTCTTCAGCCAGTCTAACTGACTCCAACACACCTACCCCCATCTGCCCAATCTCTGTAGCAATCCATTTCATTTGGGATCTTCCTCTCCTGCACTGTCCTTCCACTCTTCCAAGAATAATGTCCTTCTCCAAAGATCAGTCCATCCTGGCCATATGTCCGAAGTATGTGAGATGGAGCTTTAAAATTCTAACCTCCAAGGAGATACTTGGTTTAACCCTTTCCAAAACAGATTTATTTGTTTTCTTGGCAGTCAATGAGATGTTCAAGACCCATCTCCAGCACCACGACTTTAAGGCATCAATTCTTCTGTCATCCGTAGTCAATGGCCAGATCTCTGATGCATAACAAGTAATTGTGAAGACCATGCCTAAATCAGACACACATTGTCTCTAGACTGACATTGTTGCTTCTCAGTACTCTGGAAAGGTTCCTGACAGATGATTTACCTAATGCAGTTTGTCTTTTGATCTCCTCATTGCTGATGCCAAGAGTGTTGATTGTGGAATGGAGCAAGTTGTAACTGTTAACAACTTCAGTCTCTTATTCATCCATCATTGTGCTGCCAATTGGCCCAGTGATGAGATATTTTGTCCTGATGTTGAACTTCAATCCATATTGAAGACTATATTCCTTGACCTTCTATACATTTTAATGTTCTTGTTTTAGATATCTAACATATAATACTTCCATCCATAAAGGGAACAAAGCACTTCTTCTCTCTTTTCCTGCTTTCCTATAAGTCCAGATCCACCAGTGGAACCTAGCTTTGTGGTCTTTCTCTCACCAGTGGCTATACCATCTTATACCACTGACAGGAGAGAGAATGGAATTGTACTGTCAAATATGATGTCCACTGACTCATGGCCCCTCAAAACGAGGACAAGAAAACTAAATAAGATTAGAAATATAATTCCTTAGTTACATTAGGCCCATTTCAGTTGTTTCATTGCCACATGCCACTTGTGATCACTCTCTTGTACAGTGAAGATATAGAACACATATGTCATCAAAGAAAGCTCCATTGAGCATGACTGAGTGGAAAGACCATATGTTCAAGAGCTGTTAGTACCCAAATAGTTCCTCTAGTTTTCTTCATATATTAAGACCTATAGATTCTGAAAATCAAACCCTGAATCTGCTGGGTAAAAAGTGCAAAGCTGCTTTAATATGACTGGACTCCAGAAGAGAACAATTTAAAGATAAATTAAGGCAAAGAAATAGAATCAACTCTTAGTTCTCTTCATTTAATCACGTATTCATTCAACAAATATTTTCTAAGCACTCTCTGATTAGGAAGCTCCTAACAGTTTTATAGGCCCTGAAGACAAAGCAGAAGTGACAACATATCTGGGAGACAATGCAGGATATTGTCCTCTTTTAGAGATGATGATCAAAGAGGAAAATAAAAATCTGAAAAATATGAGCATCTAGCCATGAAAGGAAGCAAAGAAATGAAGGAGGCAGGAAGTAGCGGGGCCACACAACAGGAGACACATTTCAGACAATGGGAACACAAGTAAGAAGACTTCCAGAAAGAATATAACTTGTTCTAGGACATTCTAAAGGCCAGTGTGACTGGAACAGAATCAGTGAGGATAAAGACGAATACCCTAGATGAATATCGTAGCAAATATAGGTGTGTGTCTAAATGTAATAAGTGTCATCTCCTCTCATTTCATTTGAACTCAATTTCCATTAAACTTCTGTTTTGCCAAATATGATGTTTACTAGCAATTGATTTTTCCTGATGATGTGCACAAAGTAAGCAAGTAAAAATCCTACCTTGCTTCTTAGATTTATTACTATATTCCAATTTTATAGCTGAAGAAACTAAATTTCATAGAGGTGAAATAACTAACCATAAGTTTCTATGTACACTTAATAGGGAACGAGAACTAATACCCATAAAGATTCCGAAGATCATACCTTAAATCCATGCAACTCACATATTAATTCTAGGAATTCTGCAATATATTCTTTGCTGTGTTATAACAAAGTACACCTGACATTTTCATCCTAAATACTGTTTTTCTGCTATCCACAAGACATTCCCCATTTTGTATTTAAGACTGTTATTTTTTTCCTTAAATATTCTGGCTATTTTACCTTACTGAATTCTCATTTTTTTAGTTTCAAGATATATCTCATATTTTAAGGTCATTCTGAGATCTGATGACCCTCCTTCATTTTGGTGGAAGTGAGAAAGGACCCTGTGTAATATTAAGAAAACTCACAAAAACACCAAGGCATCAGAGTCGGACCTGACTCCTGGCTGACCCTCCATTGGGTTTTCAGAGCCCTACATTAAAAGAGATGAAGTTTTATGATCTTTTGTTCTTAAGACACTCTGGCTGCACCTTCTCCAAGATCCATGAGATAGTCAATATTCTTTTCCAACAGCACAGTTCAAAGATCTCAATTCTACTTTCATCCTTATTCATTGTCCAGCTCTCAGCAACAGGACAAGTGATTGACAAGACCATGGTCTGAATCAGGCTTACCTTAGTCCTCAAACTAATATCAATGATCTTCAATAATGTGATGAAGTCTCTGACTTCAGACTTTCTTAGTGCAAATTGACTGAGATTCAAATTAGATAAAGTCATTTACAGTTTCAATCTTTTTACCATCTATCATGATGTTATATATTGGACCAATAGTGATAATTTTTGTTTTACTATTGAGATGCAATCCATATTGAAGGCTTCAGTGTTTGATCTTCTGCAGCAAATGTTTCAAGTCCTCCTCACTTGCAGTAAGCAAGATTGTTTAATCTGCATACCAAAAGTTATTGATGAGTCTTCCTCCAATCCTGATGCCACATTCTTCTTCATAGAGTCCATCTTCTCAAATAATTTTCTGAGCCTATGGATTGAATAGGTATGGAAGAAATTTACAACACTGACATACATCTTTATTAACACGTTGTTGCACACTTCTATTTGATGACTGTGCTTAGAAACACATTTTTTTTACTGTCATTTCCATCATTACAAACTATGTCATGTTGGTGCTCTGTTTGCACAACAGCTTTATAGTCTAAAAATAGGTTTGAATGAGAATAATTAAGTGTTCTGAGATTCCCATTCTTCTCAATGTTAGCCATAATTTATTATAACCCACAAAGTCAAATGCTTTGCATACTCAACAAAGCACTAGTAGACATTGTCTGGGTATTTGCTTTAAGCCAGAATAATCTGAAATCAGCAATGATACCCCTAGTACCATCGTCTCTTCTAAATCCAGCTTGATCATCTGACAACTTTCTGTCTTTCACTCTTCTAGTAATTTTTAATGATTTTCAGCAGTAATAGTAACTCCACACTCCCAATCAAACCCAAGTTGTCGAATTGATCGTGACTCAGTGAACGTCCATCATGTTTCTAATACTGGACTGGAAGAGGCTGGCCATCTTCCTCCCTTTAAGCTATCAGGTGAAATAAAACAGAAATCAAGTTGAACTTTTGATTAGCAATGAGGAAGACACTATGCTACCTCTGTTCCTTAAGACTTTTTTAAAAGAAATATTTTTATTGGGTTTTCTTTTTTTTTTTTTACACCGTCTGTATTCATTGTTCTTTTTTTATGTGTTTTTTTATTAGTTTTAATGAACATTTACAGGGATTTGGGGTTTTCATTCCTTCATTGCTGCACCATTCTCTCTACCCTCCTCCCCAGTTTGTTCTTCTTCCCCCGCCATCCGAATGTCTGTTTTAATTGTCCAATTGCCACAGTGCTTGACAAAGTCAGTTCTAATTAATCTCCTTTGTCAGTGTGTCCTTTGCCATTACCTATCACTCCTCCCTGAGAGAGACTTCACCCTGATTCATAAAGAAAAGGGGATGGCGTATTCTCTTAGCTACTTCCTGCTGAAAAGGGAC